>NW_006921603.1:20100286-20103727 GCF_000298275.1 Orycteropus afer afer | reverse complement strand
TTGGGGTTTAGTCCAATTCTGTATCCTTCCCTTCAAGGCTCAGGGGTCCACGATTATCTTCTGTGTCTGTGTTAATTGGTTTCCCTTTTCTTTGTTGAAGAGGGTCTGTACAATCCTTCTGCCTAGTCTGCCATCTTCCTGCCTCTGATCTTTCTTGTTTTTCTTGAGTGTGGTGGGAAAATGGCTTAGCATAAGTAGTTGAAAATGGAAATTCCTAGACCCACCTCCAGATATATTGAATCAGAATCGCTGTGGTAGAGCCTAGAAACTTTCACTTTTACAATGTTTTCAGATACCTTGTTCTTAGATATACTGAAGTGTGAGAATTTTAGTCTTAGGTTTGAGCTTCCAATATAGATTCCTTTGTGCTTCCTGATGATTACTCCTTTTGGGGGTGGGGAGTTAGTGTCCTTTCCTGATAACAATCCTTGGTTAAGGTACTCTAATATACTTCTTCAAGTTTTCTAACTTCTGATTTAGAGCAGCAATGTTTGGCTTCTCTTTCCTTTCCCACTCTGAATTTGGTGGAGAGTTTGTGCAAATTGATCCAGCTTCTCTCTCGATCTTTTCATTCAAAGGAGGGGCAGCTTTTTCTCATCACAGAAAAGCAACACTAAGAGGTCCTATTACACACTTTCCCCAGTTGCCTACTTGCCTTATTTAATTTTATTTTTTCACCTGATAATAATAATTAAATCTGGTCTAAGGTAACTTGTAGACTCCCATCCTTAGACCTAGAAGAGGCTGATGTTGTTTTGAATGCTTTCTGGGAGGGCATCCATTGTAAAATTTTGTTTTTGTTTTTTGCCTTTTAAAAACTCTCTAGCACTTTACTTTCTGCCTCATAGACCAAATCTACTAGAGCTTAGGTACTAAAAAAGTTTGACATTTACAGTTTATGGCAGTTGTAATAGCAGAGAGGAAGGCAGTAACTTATGGATGGGAGGTTGGGTTGGAATTGAATAATAGTTCAAACTGGAAACTTTTTTTTTCCCCTTTGTCTGAGGATAGTCATAAAGGGAGCCAGACAAATAGAAGATATTTCTATCTGGGAATTTAAGGGAGTTAGAGAGGTTTGTATTTAGGTGTAATGCTTACAGATGACTTCCCATATGTTTTTAAAATACCAAGAAAGGTTCTTTAAAAACAGTTCTCATGCTGGTAAAATCCCCACCATCCCTTTTTTATCTCTTTAAAAATAAGGAAAGATGCCTACATGTAAGCAGTCTTTCATTCTTCATTCTCTTCCTAAGTTTAAAACTGTCTGTTCTATCTTGCAGTTGTCTTGACTTCCTCGCCATTTAGAAGTTCTGTAACTACCCTATTTATTCCCTCTTTTTGGTTTGTAGTTGTCCTCATTTACTAATTGATATCTCTTTTTCCCTGTTTACAGTCTTGGAAGCTTATTTTACTTTGGATACTTGTATAATTGGGTTGGTTTCTGGGTTATATCATCATGTGTGTTAATCATCGGTTATTGTTTGCTGTTGTTGGTTCTCTTGCCAAAGGACTCCCTTTAACTTCTTTTGTAAGGTTGGTCTGGTTTCAACAGATTTCTTTAATTTCTACTTATCTGGAAATCTCCTAATTTTGTAGTGCCTGAGGTATTTGACTGCTAACGAAAAGGCTGGTGGTTCAAACGTACCAGCCATCCCAGGAAGAAAGGTTGGCAATCTACTTCCGTAGTGATACTGCCTTGGAAACCCAAGGAGGGATCGCTATGAGTCGGATCCAACTCGACAGCAGTACATACTTGAGGGATAATTTTGCTGGATATATAATTCTTGGTTGAAAATTTTTTTTCTTTCAGGGTTTTATATATACCATCCCATTGTGAGGAGCTCTGGTTGCATAGTGCCTAAGGCACTTGACTGCTAACCAGAAGGCTAATGGTCCAAATCCACCAGCTGCCCCTCGGAAGGAAGGTTGGGCAATCTACTTCCATAGTGATACCGCCTCGGAAACCCAAGGAGGGTTCGCTATAAGTCAGGTCTGACTCGAGGGCACATAACAACAACAACAACAACAACATCCCATTGTGTTCTCTTCTGCATGGTTTCTGCCAAGAAGTCAGAGCTTAGTCTTACTGGTGGCCCTTTGTAGGTAACTTTTTGTTTTTCCTGTGTTGCTTTCAGGATTCTTTCTTTTCTTTGGTTTTGGTGAGTTTGATTATGATATGTGTTGGTGATTTTCTTTTGGGGTCTGTCTTGTTTGGGGTCTATTGAACTTCTTGAAGGGATATATTCTCATCTTTTATCATGTGTGGGAAATTCTCTTCCAACAAATGTTCACCAAGTTTTTTTTTTGCAATTTTATCTATCTCTTCCTGTTCTAGAATTTTGACTACATGTAGGTTATTCCTCTTGATGGTATCCCAGATGCATCTTAGACTTTCTTCGTTTTGTTTTGATCTTTTCTTTTGATTGATCCCTTGTTGTTGTTGTTGTTGTTATGTGCTGTTGAGTCGGCCCCGACTCATAGCGACCCCTCCTTGGGTTTCCGAGGCAGTATCACTACGGAAGTAGGATTGCCCAACCTTCCTTCTGAGGAGTGGCTTAACAAAGTAGTATTGAGGTATTTGTCTTCAATCTCATTAATTCTGTCTTCCATTAATTCAGTTTTCCTTTCCCACTCAATGTGTTAATCTATTTCCAAAATCTTAATATTAACCTTCTGAATTTCTATTTGTTGTTTTTGTATCATTTCTATTTTTTTTATTATTTTGTCAATATGTTCTTGTATTATTTTCCTAAATTGTTCTAGAGTTTTGTCTGTTTTCCTTAATTTTCTCGGTGTTTTCTTTGATCTGTCTCTCAATCTGTTGAAGAGACCCAGATATAATTCTTTTGAATTCCTTATCAGGGAGTTCCAATGCAGCTGCCTTCTCAGGGATGTTTTCTGGGTTTGTATCCTGGTCTCTTGTTTCTACTACTTTATCTTGCTTTTTTTTATGGACTGTGGTGGTCTGTTGTCTCTAAGACATTGTGGTGGTGTATGTTAGTGTGATTTGCGCAAGATTTTTTTTCCTTTATTTTGTTTTGCTGTGTCTTTGTGAGCAGGGTACTGTGCTCCTCTATTTGCTAGTTGTGACCACTTAGGCACTCACCACCTGTCTCCTGGTGGGTGTGATAAGATGATAGTGTGTGCACAAATCTCTGTTAGCTCTTTGTAAAGAACAGTTGAGAGTGAGTTTAGTGGTATTGGCCAGTATCTATCGTTGGTCAGTTGGTGCAAAAGCAAGTGGTGGCCCTCACTCCGTGGGTGGAGATCCAGGAGGTGTAGGTATGGTTGGATTGGGTTGGAACGGTTACTATCTCCCACTCAGTTAGACAGAAAAAAAATTTAAAAACACCAAAAAGATAAAAATGAGAAAAAAATTCAAACTGCATAAAAGAACAGGAATAATCACAAAAAAAGAGAAATTCAATAAATGAGAAGAAA
>NW_006921603.1:20098136-20100186 GCF_000298275.1 Orycteropus afer afer | reverse complement strand
AAAAAAAAAAAAAACAGATTTACTGGTCTGATAGACTGGTAGAACCCCTGAGACTGTGGTTCTTAAAAGAAAAAAAAAAAAAACCCTCACTGCCATTGAATTGATTCTGACTCACAGAGACCCTCTTTGGGTTTCCAAGGCAGTAAATCTTTACAGAAGTAGATTGCCCAGTCTTCCTTCCATGGAGTGGCTGGTGGGATTGAACCACCAATCTTTTGGTTAGCAGTCAAATGCCTTAGGCGCTGTGCCACCAGAGCTCCCATATAGCTCTTAGCCTTAAAACCTGGCACTGAACCCACTCCTAGAGATCACCTTGCAGCTAAACAATAGGACTGTAAAGTGAATAGTAGCACCTGTGAGGAATATGCTTCTCAGGGACCCAGGGAGGAAGTGGGAAGAGTGCTGTTTCATTGAAGGGATTGCAAATTAATATCCTGAAACAAAATATGTTTAAATTGTTCAATGAGAAACTAATTTGCTGTATAAATTTACACCCAAACCACAATAAAATGTCGTGTGTGTGTGTGTGTGTGTGTATTGAGAGAGAGAAGGAGTTGCAGAAGTAAAATTTTTTATGCTCTATGTTTCCCTCTGTGGTGTTCCATATGGGATAGTGCCCACTTGACTTCATTTTGGAAACTAGATTTTGGTTAAAGCTCCAGAAGGTCTGTGGCTTCAAATCATGTAGTTAGAGCTTTTGGTGTGAATAGGATTCTAAATTCATTTATTACAAATCAATTGTGTGAATTACCCAGAAAGCTAGAGAGAATTTGCATTCAGGAGACTGGGCTGGCTGAGGCAGTTTTAGCCGCCAGATTAGCTCTCAGCTGCGTTTTGGTTTTGCAAAGTAATTGCTTCAAGTGCTAAGTGGATTGCATGCACCTTCAGAATAAGAGCAGTGAGTACATGAGAGACAGGACAGTTGGTACCAGGTTCATAACCAAAGAAGAAGATGGTGCAGGAAAACCTGTGTTTAATTTTAATAATTAAACCTACTTCTTTGGAATCTTAGTCTTCTTGCTTTTATCATTATTAGTGTTACATACACATATAGTCATTCTCTCATTAACATAAAAGTCCAGTACCTTTCTTTTGTTATTTGGTCTTCAACACAGTAGTCCACTAATGCCCAGACTTACTCAATCTAACGGGATTGGTTTTACTTCCAAACTCTAAACCAAACCCAAAAACCAAACTCACTGCCGTCAAGTCAAATCTGACTCATAGTGACCTCTCTTTTGGATTCTGAGGTGGTATCTCTATGGAAGTAGATTGTCCGGTCTTCCTGCCAAGGAGTGGCTGGTGGGTTTGAACCACCAGCCTTCTGGTTAGCAGTCAAATGCTTTAGTCACTATACCACCAGAGCTCCTGAGGGAGCTAAAAAGCTGTATTGTTGAATTAGTTCACTATTGCTATTGCTTCTCACTGCCGTATGGTATCACTTTTGAAGGATGTCTTGTACCTACAGACAATGGGAGTCTGCTGATGCCCTTGCTGTTTCAGATTCTCACAGGCCTCAGTGGAGCTTCTTACATTGGCTTCTGTCTTAGTGATCTCCTGCTGCTATAACAGAAATACTACAAATGGTGGCTACAATTGATTTTCCCCACAGTTTAGGAGAATAGAAGTTCAAATTCAGGGTGCCAATTCTAGGGGAAGACTTTCTCTCTCTAGTCTCTGGAAGAAGGGCCTTGTTTCTTTTGAACTTCTGCTTCTGGATAATCTTTATGTTGCTTAGCATCTCTTCCTGCATCTTTGTTTGCTTGCTTTGTCCCTTGTTCAATCAGCAACTCAAAAGTGTTTGATTTAAAACACATCTTGCACTAATACTGCCTCATTGACATAACAAAGAAAACCCATTCCCAATGGGATTATAACCACAGGTGTAAGGATTAGGGTTTACAACACATGTATTTTGGGAGGGACACAGTTCAGTCCCTAACAGCCTCCCAGTCACAACCTTGTCAGCTCAGCCATTGTTCTCCAAGAGGTTTTTGGCTTCCTTCTGCCCTTGAGGATCCCAGCACCAGAAACCCTTGGACCAGCATTT
>NW_006921603.1:20083392-20092166 GCF_000298275.1 Orycteropus afer afer | reverse complement strand
AAAAAAAAAAAAAACCCACAATATCTGGGGAAGGAGGAATGAGAGAAAAGAGTAAGAGTAAAAGCATAGTGAAGAAATAATGGGGGAACTGTAAAAGGAAAAATGAGGGATGGGAAGAGCCTAAAGAAGGGAAACAGGAAAAGGGAAGAGAAAACAAAACAAAAGAAGCAAGGAGGAAGATAAAAAGAATAATTTAAAAACAAAAACAAAACTGGGGGTGGGCGGGGCACAGCACCCAGGTTCTGTTAGGGCATAGACTGGGGTGGAATTCCTGCTGGTCAGGAAGGTGGGTGGAGATGGGGGATGGCCACACCCCTTTTCACCAAGAGGGTGTGGGGTATAAGAGTAGCAAGGGGAATACTGCACCTTTCCAGTCATCATCCTCCAGTGTGGTCTCCCATGTTATATCTGGTAAACAGAGCCCACTCTTGTGTAGCTGTTCAGGTAAGAATGCCACTTACGTATATCCAAAATGGCTGCACCCATTACCCATGAACATTAAAAATGGCTGTGCCCACAGGACAGCTGCTGGCAGTCCACAGGTCTGTCTGTCTCCTTTCCCGCCATTTTCCTTTCTGGTTGTCAGGCACTAGTACAGTCCTTGCCTTTGCAGTCCTCAGTGAGCAGAGCTGATTCTTAGGTTGTTATCGGTAAATATTCAAAACAACTGTGTCCCCAGGACAGCTGGCAGTCTGCCACTCCATTTGTCTCCTCACTCACTGTTTCATTCAGGTTCTTCAATGAGTTGGTATTTAATCCACTTCTTTATCCTTCTCTTCAAAGCTCGGTGTTTCAGGATCACCTTCTGTATCTATTTCAATTGGTTTCTCATTGCTTTCTTGCAGCGGGTCTGTGTAACTTGTCTGCCTGTTTCACCATCTTGCCAGAACTACTTCTTCATTCTCTCCATATGAATCAACATTTACTCAGTGAGGGAAAGTGCTGAGGACTGCCAAACATGCCTTTGTGCTTCCTATCCCTAGTCACAGCAGTGTTTCTCTATTTAGATTTATAATATGTTGTCAGCCTAAACCAAGAAAGTTTGATAACTGTTATTATTCTTTAATGTTGGTAAAAACATTTGCCTTCTGGAAAATACATTGCTATGCTAGTGTCATTGTTTCTATGTTAGATTTCTTGCTCATACTATACTCATTTTAGGGTTTGTTGGTTTTTATTGTCTATTAATTTGTTTTTGTATTTTAAAGACAGGTGTTTGGGTCACTTACTGTGAGTGAGTTTATGTGTATATTTAAAAAGCTTAGTTAAACTTATGTAACAATATAGTATTACTTTGATTTTCAGAATATATTAATAACTTACATTGGAATGGTCTTTGGTGGAGATTATATTTTCACATGGACAAACTTCATTGGTTTAAATATCAGGTAAGTAAATATATTTAAGTATGGCCACTTTGACAAGTGAGATTTGGGTATACAAATGCTGTCACACTAAGGTCGGGCTACTAATTTAATGGCACATTTGTTCATTTATTAAATATTTATTGACTGCTGACTATGTGCTAGGTAATGTCTGTACATAATGATTTTTAAGAAAAGAGGAGAATTCTCAGCACAGTATTAGGGTAGTCTTTTCTAGAAGTTGAGCTCCCTTTATTTAGCCTTCAGAGAGCAATCCTTTATTATCCTGGATGGCTGTGCAGTGTTTTCAAGAAAATTCAGAGCTAAAGAAGAATACTAGCTCTGTTAAAATTGCCATATGTGTGTATCTGACCTTGGGCATATTACTTCATTTCTTTAGACCTTTTCTTCGTTAATGCAGGAGTGAATTATATCATAGATGTTTTTCAGTTCTAGAATTTTCAGTGATACTTAAATGGTCTTAAAACCCCAATTTGTGGCTTGTTTTGCATTCTCTTAACAATCTCTTTTGAAAAGTGAAATTTTAAAATTTTGATGAAGTCCAGTTTATCAACTTTTCCTCTGTGAATTGTGCCTTTAAGAAATTTTTGCCTTAAATAAAGATTTTCTCTTAGAAGTTTTATAATTTTATGTTTTACCCAAACCAAAACTAAACACAGTGCTGTCGAGTCAAATCTGACTCACAGCGACCCCTTCTTGGGTTTCCAAGGCAGTATCACTATGGAAGTAGATTGCCCAACCTTCCTTCTGAGGAGTGGCTAGTGGGTTTGAACCACCAGCCTTCTGGTTAGCAGTCACATGCCTTAGGCACTATGCCACCACAGCTCCCTTAGGTTTTTTATATTGGATTAATGTTTTCATGTGATGTGAAGTCTGGATCAAGGTTCTCTTTTTGTTGTTTTTTGTTTTGTTAATAGAGATATTCATCCCAACACTTTTTGTTGAAAATTCTGTCCTCTTTCCACTGAATTGTCTAATTCCTATTACACTCTTCTAAGATTCTTTTATTATCACTGTTTTATAAGTGAGAAGCCTGAGGCTTAGAGAAGTTGAGTAACTTGAATGCATTATGAAGATATATATATATGAGCTGTTTCTGTATGTCATGCATTATGCTCTTAGAGAGACATGATTCATGACTCTCATAAATCTGCCAAGGTCACATAGCTAATAAATAATGGTGCAAGGATTTTAATCCTAATGGGGTGAACTCCAGAGTCCAAGTTCTTGCCCCATAATATGTTCTTGTTTTTAGTTGCAATCAAAGTTGACTTCGACTCATGGCAACCTTACGTATAACAGAAGGAGATGTTGCCTGGTCTTGTAGCGTCTTCATGATCTTTGGTGTATTTGAGTCCATTGTTGTGGCTATTGTGTAGCGCATTTTAACCGAGGGGGATTGTCTTCCAGCACTGTATTGGACAATATTCTGTTGTGATATATAGTTTTCATTGGCTAACTTTCAGAAGTATGTTGCCAGGTCTCCTTTCCTAGTCTGTCTTAGCCTCTACTGAAACCTGTTTACCATGGGTGATCCTGCTGTTATTTGAAATACTGGTGGTGTAATTTCCAGTGTCATTGCAGCATATGAGCCACCACAGTATAACAAACTGACAGGGAGGTGGTGGCTTAATATGTTATCATTCAATAAATGACTGAATGAGTATAATGTAGCCTAAAAAAAAAAAAAAAAAAAACTCACTGCTGTTGAGTCGGATGCAACTCATAGCGACCCCTCCTTGGGTTTCTGAGGCAGTAGTAGATTGCCCAATTTTCCTTCTGATAATGTAACCTGTTGTTGTTGTTATATGCCAGTGAGTCAGACTTGACTCATAGCGACCCCTCCTTGGGTTTCCAAGGTGGTATCACTATGGAAGTAGATTGCCCAACCTTCCTTGGAGTGGCTGGTGGGTTTGAACCGCCAGCCTTCTGGTTAGCAGACAAGTGCCTTAGGCACTATGCTACCAGAGCTCCTGATAATGTAGCCTAGTAACCTAGTAACTTATATATCCATTGCTACTTTTAGATTACCAGCTATTTGTGTGGCAGGAATCATTTGTCTTATTTATCATTGTGCCCGACCCATAATAGACATTCATAGTAATAATAATAATAAAATACTAGCCAATGTTTTTTTATGCTTACTTTATGTCAGGAATTGTCCTAAGTACTCTATACTTAATCTTCACAACAACCCTGGGGTAGGTATTGTGGATATTCTGTTTCGCAGAGAGGTTAAGAAATTTGCCCCATACCTAGAAGGTAAATAAATGGTTGGTCCATGATTTGTCTTCTTAGCCTACATTCTTAACCATAGTGCTGTCTAATAAATGGTGAAGAGATGACTTAATTTATTTTTATATCCCTTCATGATACATCATTATACAGGTTATATACTCTTCAGTCAGCCTTCCTGTGTAACAAAAACTATTATACTGTAACCTCTGAGGCCAAGCTAGGATGCATACGCAGTCTCTGTCATGGGAATGGTGCAGCTCAGAGTCTAGCTCTAGAGTTGATTCCTGAGGATTTGAGTCTAGCTCCCTCTGCCTACCCACCTGAGCCCATGAGTTCCTCATTTAGAACTCCTTTGCCTATTTCCTTACAAGTGTGTGTTGCTTCTTAGTTCCAATCGGCTTTTCCTTCTGAATAATTCCATCTTTTTGTCTAGGTAAAAGTTTTGCTCACATTTTCTGCACTAGTAGACTCTCTTGTTAGTCTTTTCTTGAAGTAAAGACCTAAGCTTTTCCTTTCACCCATGGTTCTTTCACTGAGAAAGAGAGAGAAGGAAATGTTTTGTTTTCAGGTATTTGTTCTTAATATAGTACCTACCAGGCTATTTACACAGTATACAACTGGCATTCACTGGAATAACTTGTACTTTTGAATTGAACATAGGTTAGCTAGCTCCTTAATTACATCCTAATTATGGCAGAAGAGCACTGGACTGCCTTCCGTTGCTCATAATTAAACCAGTACCAGCCGCCAATGATTCAATTCCACTGGCAACTCCATGTGTGTCAGAGTAGAACTGTGCCCCATAGGGTTATCAGTGGCTTATTTTTAAGAAATAGATTCCCAGACCATTCTTCCAAGTCATCTCGAGGTGCAAACTGCCAGCCTTTTATCTAGTAGCCAAGTACTCAAATGTTTGCACCTCCCAGGGACTCCACTAGCTATCTAGAATTCAACTTTTCATGATTTTAGTTTTTCTGTGTATAAAGTGCAATGTTTGCATTAGAATTGTCTATCCTAATTCTGCCATTAAACTTCTCTGATTTATCCCAAGAAAGTTCTGTAGAAAGTATATCATATGGTCATTAGGTCTGAAGTTATTTTGTGGGAGACGTATGACGTTTGAAGGAATTTCCTTCAGGTGTGGAAAATACATAAAATGTGTTTCTCCTTTTAGTTCTCCTCCACCCACAGTTTAGGGTTTTTTAAGCACAGAAAATAAGAAGGAGCTCAAAGGAAGGGGGAAAAAATGATGGGAATACGTGAGTAATTTGGACTCAGCCCAAAGTTGGGGAAATAGTATAGATGTTAAGAAAGAAGACAAAGAACTGTTTCCAGATGTGTAAGAGCATTCCTTCAAAATACTTAAACAGTAAGACCATGTAGGAAAGAACTTTTGGGGCTTATATTCTTTTTTCCTTACCTTTTCTCTAGATCAGTCTTTGAAAAAAAAAAAAATTCATGTGTTTACCTTGGCCTTGCCAGAATTCTGATCTTAAAGTTTTTACCTGACTCATGTAAATTAATAAAGCAAATAAAGTTCTTGTCAAGGGCATTGAGTTCCAAAGAATGTCATCACAGGATTTGGAGCCATGTTTTTATTTTCCCCCCAAATGTACTCCTAGGAAACCTCCTAAGCCTCGTAGGCAGATGGAATGGTTCATATCCTGGCCAGGTTTCTATGACTAATCTACTTTTATTTTTAAAATATGTGCACAGACCAAGCACTTACTGTAATGTAAAGATACATGAATAAATATCTGGGAAGACAACAGGCAGGGTTCTAATGTTTATGGAGTACATAGTGTGTCATGTCATTTTATAATGTCATCTCATTTAGTCATCCCGCAATTCATGTGATAACAACATTGAGGCTCAGAGAGGTGAAACAATTTATGCAAGGTCACACAGCTACCACAATAAGCAGAACTAAGATTCTAACCCTGATAAGACTAAACCTGTCCTGTGACATGAGCTCTTCTTTGCTAGTATCTTATGAGGGCCTTATTAGGGCACACGGGATAAGAGATTACAATGGTCCCTCTTTGAACATTTCTAAAGTCTCCTTTCTTACCACCTGCTTTCCATTAATTTGTCTTTATTCTCCTGTCTCTCTTGATAGGCAGGGTGAGAATCAGAGCTATTAAACCCATTCTGTATATATATTAAAGGAAGTGGACTACTTAGTGCATAACAAAGCCATAAACTAATTTCTGTTTTCAGGAAGAATCTAGCTGGGAAGATTAATTGTATGGTAGGTGCCTGCCATGTGCCAGACATTGTTTCAGGCAGTGAGGATAAAGCTGCTGTCAAAACCCTTGCCCTCATGGTGGTTTCCTTCAAATAGAGGAGATAGAAAATAAATGAATGAAGTATTTGCTATGTTAGTGATAAAGAGGACAGGGAAAAAGAGGATAGGAAGTATTACAGGTAGGTAGTGCACTTACTGGAAAATTATATTTTGTGAAAAAACCTAAAAGAGTTGACCAAATGAAACACATTGATTTCTGGAGGGAAGAGCAAGTGGAAGGACCTTGAAGTAGGGCTGTGTCTGGCATATTCAAGAACAACAAGAAGGTCAGTGTGACTGGAGTGAAATGTGATGGGACCATGGAGATAACAGGGTGGGGAGAAGATTAGGCAGGACTTTTTGACCATTATAAAATGGAGAGAGAGAGAGACAGAGACAGAGAGGTGATACTGTAGGAAGACATTCTCAGAGTTACTAGTTGTTGTGTTGTTAGGTGCCATTGAGGCAGTTCCAACTCATAGCAGCCCTGTGTACAACACAATGTCCAGTACCAGCTTCACAGTCATTGCTGTTTTTGAGCCCATTGTTGTAGCCACTGTGTCAATCCATTTCATTTAGGGTCTTCTTTTTCACTGACCCTCTACTTTACCAAGCATGATATCCTTCTCCAAGGAATGGTCCCTTCTGACAACATGACCAAAGTACTTGAGTCAAAGTCTTGCCATCCTTGTTTCTAAGGAGCATTTTAGCTGTACTTCTTCTAAGACAGATTTGTTCATTCTTCAGTCTGTCTGTGGTATATTCAGTATTCTTTGCCAACACCATAATTCACATGCATCAATTCTTCTTCTGTCTTCCTTACTCATTATCCAGTTTTTGCATGTATAGGTGATTGAAAATACCATGGCTTGGATCAGGCATATCTTAGTCCTCAGGGTGACATCTTTGCTTTTTAGCACTTTAAAGAGGTCTTTTGCAGCAGATTTCCCCAGTAAAATATGTCATTTGATTTCTTGACTGTTGTTTATATGGGTGTAGATTGTGGATACAAGAAAATGAAAGAAATACTTGAAAACTTCAATTTTTCCTTCATTTATTACCATGTTGCTTATTGGTCCAGTTGTGAGAATTTTTGTTTTCTTTATGTATGTAATCCATACTGAAGGCTGTAGTCTTTATCTTCATCAATAAGTGAAGTGCTTCAAGTCCTCTTCACTTTCTGCAAGCAAGATTGTGTCATCTGCATATCACAGGTTGTTTATGGACTCATGATGCTGCATTCTTCATATAGTCCAGGTTCTCATATGATGTGCTCAGCATACAAATTGAAAGGATAGTGAAAGGATACAACTCTAAAGCACACTTTTCCTGATATTAAAGTACACAATATCCTCTTACTCTGTTTGAACAACTAACTGCCTCTTGGTCTATGTACAGGTTCTGCATGAGCACAATTAAGTGTTCTGATTTTCCCATTCTCTGTAATGTTATCCATAATTCGTTATGATCCACACAGTCATAGTCAGTTGGCCAGGTAGCACTCTTCCAAATTTATTGCCATAGATAGGTCAGCATTTCCAGTGTTGCATCTGTTTATTGAAACATCTCAGTCTCAGTTCCTGGATTCCTGGAGCCTTTTCACCAGTGCCTTCAGCACAGCTTGCACTTCCTCCTTTGGTCCTATCAGTTCCTAATTATATGTTACCTCCTGAAATGGTTGATTGTTGACAACTTCTTTTTGGTACAGTGACTCTGTGTATTCCTTCCATCTTGTTTTGATGCTTCCTGCCATTGCTTAATATTTTACCCATAAAATCCTTCAATATTGCAACTCAAAGCTTGAATTTTTTCTTCAATACTTTTAGCTTAAGAAATGCCAACTAACTCCAGGTCTTTGCACATTTCATTAGAATACTTTGAGCCACCTTTTAAAATCTGTTCATCTCTTTTACTGCATCATTTCTTCCATTTGCTTTACCTACTCTGTGTTAAGAACAAGGTTCAGAGTCTCTTGTCTCTTTCCGTAGATGTGGTCGATTTGATTCCTGTGTATTCCATTTGGTGAGGTCCACATGTATAGTAGCCATTTATGTTGTTGAAAGAAGGTATTTTCAGTAATAAGTCATTGGTCTTAGAAAATTCTGTCAATGATCTCTGGTATTGTTTCTGTCACGGAGGCCATATTTTCCAGCTACTGATCCTTTTCCTTTGTTCCCAACTTCCTCATTCCAATCACCAGTAGTTATCAGTGCACCGTGAGTGCATGTTTGACCAATTTCAGATTGCAAAAGTTGGTAAAAATCTTCAGTCTTCATCTTGGTTGGTGCGTATATTTGAATAATAACCATTAACTGGTCTTCCTTGTATCATGTCACTGACAGCATTATACTTCAGAATAGATCTTGAAATCTTATATCAAATTGACAGACAAGTGGTGGATTGGATGTCTACTGAATGCTAATTAAGCTTTTGAAGTTATAAATGCTAAATATATGATTTATATTATATACCCAAACAGCCCAGGCTTACAGGTGAGGAGAGACAAATCAGGGACGCCTGAAGTAGCAAGCAGGAAGAGCAGGAGAAAGGGGTTTAAAAGCCAGGAAGCCAGAGAAAAGAGCAGTCAGCCGAAGGGATTAGGTGAGGAGAGGCAACTCAGGCCCGCCCAGAGTAGCCGGCCGAAAGAGCAGGAGGAAAGGGATAAAAAGCCAGGAACCCGGACAGAGGAGCAGTCAGCCCCAGGGACAACTCAGGGACACACAAAACAGCAGGGCTGAAGAGCAGGAGAAAGGGGTTAAAGCCAGGAAGCCAGACAGAGGTACAGTCAGCCACAGGGATCCAGTTGGGGGTGATACGAGAGGTCTCCAACAGCAAGACAAACTTGTCTGTCGGTTTGTCCTACT
>NW_006921603.1:20076723-20079983 GCF_000298275.1 Orycteropus afer afer | reverse complement strand
AGGCAGTCTGCTTCCATAAAGATTTACAGCCTTGGAAATTCAATGGGGGTCGCTGTGAGTTGGAATTGACTTGATGGTAGTGAGTTTGGTTTGGTTTTATGTAGTATGTAAGTATGTATTTATAATTTATATCTTTAAATATTATAATATGTGTAATGTGTAATTAACTAAAAAAAAAAAGCTCACTACCATCGAGTCAGTACCAACTCAGAGTGATCCCCACTGGGTTTCTGAGGTGGTAAATCTTTACAGAATTAGATTGTCCCATCTTCCTTCTGCAGAGCAGCTGGTGGGTTTGAACCACCAATCTTCTGGTTGGCAGTCAAATGCCTTAGGCAATGTACTAGCAGAGCTTCTTAGTATGTAATTATATATTATATATTAAAAAATATAATTTAAGCATCAAATCAATCCTATAGGGACGTTATTATAATCCATATTTCCCAATAAGGGAACTAAGGCTCAGAGAGGTTTGTAAGTAGCAGAGCCTGGAGTCCAGCCCAGCCGTTACATGTTCTTTATTTAACCCTGTGTCACCTCTTTCTCTGTGTTCAGATTGGAAAGTTCTGAATAATAATAGATAACAGTAGCGATACACCTTTGCTTTATTTGGGTGGTAAGAAAGAAGATAAGAAAAAGCCCCGCAGTAGCTGCTATATGAGAAGTTAAGATGGGGTGTCCCTGGTCACTATAGGAAGAATGTACCCGAGTGTGTGTGTGTTAGAAAATAGTAGTAGGAGTCAAATCTTGGTTCATGGGTTTAGATGTAGATTGGTGTATTTTATACATAAAAGGTAGGATCTAAGCTAAGAGGCAGAGAGAGCTACTTGGCTATACATGTGAACAAACCTATCAACTATAAGTTAAGATAGAGATAGATAGCCTGGACATTAGGACTCTTGTTCCTGGCCTGGTATTGCTATATTGAAGGTATTTATGTATGTATTTGTAGAATGTATATCTTAACCATGACTGTAGGTATGGGAGAGGTAGGTTGTGTTTAGATTGCTTTTGAAAGTTTGAAGATCGTGTGAATCAGAGAAAATGGAGTGATTTTTTACCTGAAGAGAACTGAATATTTATCAGCTTTTAAGCACTTTGCAGTTAGATTTCCAGTATCTTCACTAGACCCCTGTCTGCAGGGAACTGTAGCTTTGTCTTTTTCTTTCTCCTGTTTATCTCCTGGCTGTGCCTGCCATAGTAGGTCTCTCTGAATTAATAGTTAGTAATGCTATGGTGTGAATATTAGGCAGATGGAGAATTGCTTGAAATTTTAAAAAACATACACCTAGATATGTAATTATTGTACATTATTTTTAATGTGAATGTTTAACCTTTTAAAAGAAAAACCTTACCAGTTTTAATGTAAGAGGTTCATTTTTAAAAATGGATATTTAGGTTGGGTGAACATATAAACCCCCATTACAGAGTAGCAGAAGTCATTGACTTCAGTGTGAATATTTATGGAGCCAAGAGATGAATTAGCAGTTCTTTGTTTAGTAGAGGATTTTCATTGAGAATTATTTGGTAGTGATATATAAAACTTCAGATATAGCCCTCCTCTGGGTATTTCCTTTACTTTTCCTCATTTTTTCTTCCTTTACCCCCTACCTAGAGCTGATAGGAAGCACTCTATAGTTCCTTTCCAAAGTATCAACCCATCACTGCTTAATAATACATAGTATGTTGGTTGATAAATATTCAGTTCTCTTCAGGTGAAAAATTGCTGTTTGGTATTGATCAAGTCAAGAACAACTGTGAGAAGAAAATCTTTTATTGTTGCCTCAAGTTGGAGCTTGTGAAAAATCTCAACAGACTGCTTTTTAATCTCCAGAGGTTAGCCCATTAATGTCCCTGTTTTGTTTTTTCTCTGGTTATTTGACCAGGTACTTGGCAACAACATGCCTTCCTCTATCGTGTTGTGTTTCATTACTCTACTCCTCTCTACCTTTTGTTAGCAGTATATCTCTCCTCTGATCTGTGAATATAAGCACTGCCAGGCACCTGTGGAGAAGGGAGTATTTCCTGATTGCTCATTATGTACCGTATTTATGAGAATTTAATCCTCAACAAATCTACGTGGATAATATTATTCTACTTTCTTAATACAGAAATAGGATTTCAGGGAGGTTAAGAAATTTACCTAGGGTCACAGAGCTAGCAGCCTATTCAGAATTGGAGCCAAGATTTAATCCCAGAGTCCATGTTTTTTTCTTTACATGATTGTGCTAGGAGTGTAGGATCGGGGATCATCATGAGGCCTAAGCCTGGAATAAATTACAGAATGTTGTCTTCTTTTATCCTGTACTATAACAGTATTTCTATCCACATGAAACTGGCTAAATATGAACATCAAAGATTGTCTTGACAGGAAAAATAAAAGAGAGCGTTGTTATGTTTTAGGTTGTTGTGGGAGGGGAGAGGGCGAGGAGAGTTGGATGAAAGAAGGAAGGGCAGTCCTTTCCCTTTGTTTTAGGGTGGGGCTGGAGGCAGAGGGAAATTGACTGTCCCGCAGATGTACATTATAAACCTCAAAGAATATTTAGCTTCAGTCAGGAAGTCCATAGTAGTCACAGCTGGATTATTACATGCTCTAAGGTTCTATGAAGAAAAGGAAGAGTCTGGCTGGGGAGGTAGATTAGAGAAGACTTTATGTCACATAGCCTGGGGTCTCTGAGATGGGCAGTATTGTGTAAGCATGTGCATTAAAGAGCCAGTGCCAGTGCTTGCTCTAGCTTTCTTACTAGCATCAGGGAGCAGGAGGAAGACATTGCTCATCCTGCTGCACATGGTCTGGAGCTGGAACCAAAGCCCAGAAAAAAAACAACTAATTTCAAATAAGCAGCAAGTTTGTTAGTCAAATGGTCAGGCAGAAGAGGGAGCTAAACCTAGAGCAGGGAAGTCTGAAAGCAGAGCCCAGGCCAGGCAGCCCAAGAGAGTCATGGGAAAGAGCAGGGCAGGGCAGGTTGGGAGTGTCAGCTCTGTGACCTCGTCCAGCTTACTGCTTTCAGGCTAGTGTTTAGGAGAAGAGACTGTATTCCAGGTGGGTTTGAGGTCCCCACAGAATAAAGAGAGTAATTACCATCCCAAAAGAGTAAACTTTCCTTGTGGTAGGTGTGGTGGTTGTTGTTGTTTGCCGTCGAGTCAGCCCGACTCATAGTGACCCCTTCTTGGGTTTCCGAGGCAGTATCACTACGGAAGTAGGATTGCCCAACCTTCCTTCCGAGGAGTGGCTGGTGGGTTTGAACCCCCAGCCTTCT
>NW_006921603.1:20063956-20076583 GCF_000298275.1 Orycteropus afer afer | reverse complement strand
AAGTAGGAATGCCCAACCTTCCTTCTGAGGAGTGGCTGGTGGGTTTGAACCGCCAGCCGTCTGGTTAGCAGGCAAGTGTCTTAGCCACTATGCTACCAGGTGTGGTAGACTAGTGACAAACCAAATGTCAGAGTCTGAGGGCTTGGATTATTGGTTCTCCACTCTGAAGTTAGGAGCCGTGATGCCACAGTGGTTAAAGCGCTCATCCACAAACTAAAAGATCAGTGGTTTGAACCCATCAGCTGTTCCATGGGAGAAAGATGTGACAGTCTACTTTCCTAAAGATTCACAGCCTTGGAAACCCTATAAGGGAATTCTAGTCTGTCCTGTAGGGCCACTATGAATTGGAATCTACTCAGTGGCAGTGGGTTTACTCTGAACTACCTTCTAACCAAAGAGAAACTAGCTCGGTGAATCTCCAAGATTTCCATACTTACTTAGTAATTGGAGTATTTTCCATTCTTACTAGAAAATAACTTTTATTCACCTTGAATGCTTTTGAAATGCTTTTCTAACACCTTTTGTACATGTAAGAAAAACACTCAAAAATAAATTACCTGTAATCTCACCATCTACATACAACCATTATTAAGATTTTTGGTGTGTTCCTTCCAGTCTTTTGTCCATTTTGATTCATGTCCATGTACATGTTCATTTAAGTAAAATAGGACTAGATTTTTTTCCCCCCATTTAAGGTGTCATTGCCTATTTTCATTTTGTATTCTTTTTAATGGTTGCATAGTATTCCATTCTGTGAATTTATGTAATTTCCCACAGTGGGACATTTATACTTTACCTAATTTTTTTGCCATTATACTTTTTGGGATAAATACTTCGTAGCTAAATCTGAGGTGTTCATGGTACATCCATGAAGTAGATTGCTGGGTCAAAGGATAAGCAAAATTCTGACACTTCTGATTTCACCAAATTGTCTTCTAATTAACACTCATACTAGCAAGTGTGTGTGTAACATTCATTTTCCCTAAGCCTCAGCAGCACCATGCGGGGAAGGAGGTGGAGGTGTCTTTGCTAGTTTGGTAGATGAATATGCTATATCTGTTTTAATTTTATGTGCTAATGGTTTATAAGGAGCTCTGGTAGCATAGTGGCTAAAGCACTTGAGTGCTCACCAGAAAGCTGGCGGTTCAAACCCACCAGCCACTCCTCGGAAGGAAGGTTGGGCAATCCTACTTCCGTAGTGATACTGCCTTGGAAACCCAAGGAGGGGTCGCTATGAGTCAGGGCTGACTCAACGGCACATAACAACAACAACAACAACAATGGTTTATAAAGGTACTCCTATCTTTGCACCACTCTGCCACACATTTGCCATTCCTTCCTTCATTCTTTTCTTCCTTCCTCCCTCCCTGATGGTGGTTTTCTGTTTTGCAGCATTGCTGGGAGCCTGGTGTATTCCTACATCACATTTTCTGAAGAGCAGCTGAGCAAACAGTCAGAGGCCAGTAACAAGCTGGACATTAAAGGAAAAGGAGCAGTATGATCAGAAGGTTGCTTAAACTTGTGGAGACCCGAGTTTTTGCTGAATTTGGAACACTGACCGTTCTTACACAGATATTGAGGCATCTTGATTATGGCATTAATACCATTCTTTTGCACTTGTACAATCTGAGGATTGATTGCTGCCTTTTAAAATATATGATGAGAGAAACTTATAATTGACTCTATTTTAAATATGTTGTTTGAATTAATTTATATCAGACTGGATAATATACCAGGCTTTTTAATTTATTCTTTCTTCTATGCTGACAGTGAAACATCAGTGTTTTGAATATGTATTATTCCATAGTTTGAGATCCAGGTGTCCCTGAGAGCTGCATATATGAAGTGTTCCAACAGGAGCTTCATCCATCAAATCATTGCGGCAGGTGTCTGGAGGCAGTTTTAACTTCATTCTGCTGGAAATGCAGCAATATCTGAAATTTCTCTTCTTTGAATTTTATTTCTTATGATTGTATTTTCTTGATGAGGAGATCCTCATTTCATTTGCATAAGATGGCACCTTTGGCCCTAAGCAACAATATGTGGGGCTTTGAAGTGTATTGGTTTCCATGTGAGCTTTCCTGAGGACTCATGGGATGAGTGCATTCCTTGAAAATATATTGTTTCCCCATTGTTGTGTAGGATGAGAATAGTGAAGGAATGGAAGAAGTGGGACTTTCATTAATTTATTCATCCATCTGACTCATTTATTCATCTAAAATATATTGAGTATGTAATATTTGTAGGGCATTTGTGCTAGGTGCTGGGAATACAGAGATGCTTTTGGAGGTGATTTTAACATTTCACTCCTGCTATAATAGGTAAAGTGGAGAACTTAGATCTGTCAGTCGATTCAAAAAATGTAATTATGAGGATGTTGTTTTTGCTCTCAGAAATATAAATCTGTAACTGGGGTTAGAAGTCCCTACCTGTCCTGCCTACACTCCACGGCAATTTGAATCCAAACGCAACAATCCGAGATTGAATGTGTGTATAGAGATGCATTTTGGAAACTAACTCAGCTCAGAATTGAGCTGCTTCTTTGAATGAGAATGGCAGTCAGCAAGGTTACTACCTTATGTCCTCAAGCCTCTCTCCTCTGGGTTGCTACTTTTAAAATTTCTCTTCAGATCAGTCAAATTCACATTCCCGAATTTACTAGTTTGAGAGGAAAACCTGGTTAGATGTTTCTGGATCAGCTAGGCCTGGACTTAGCTGGCAGTGTCAGTGTTAGAGCCATCATCTTCCTCAGATGGCATGAGCATACTTCTCTCCTTTGGACAGTCTCACTTGCCTAATCCAATTATATCCCATGCTCGTTGGCTCACTTAATGAGCAGGTCAGCTTCTCTTACAATTAGTACTGCCTCCAGGGAGAACAGCAGTAAATAGACATTGTCTGAATTGCCTTTTACAAGAATCTTAAGCCAAGCACAATTCTGGGCCTCATCTCAGACATATTCTTTGGCTTTGGGGATAAGGGTTGTTGGCTCAGTCCAGTTGTACAGTCACTATACAAAAGACTGGGTACTTTTGCACTGGTGCACACACTAGCTTCTATTTCATTGGGTTTGGAATCCACTGGGCTCTGTTGACCTCAACATCTGATATTTTGATGTTTCAAGGGACCTGAAGGGTTTCTATTTTTTTCCCCCTATTTAATGAAGAATTAATTATATTTAGGTCATTTTCATATTCACGTCTCTTCCCAGTTTTGGTTTGTATTTATTAAATCCTGGCCAGTGGTGCTGTGTTGCCACAGTTCATCCCATGACCAACTTCCATTGGAACAAGTTCCATGTAGGATATCTCTGGCTCACTTTTTCCAGCATCATCTGACCTGAGAAATTTCCAAGGGAAGAATAGGATATTCTCTTGTATCAGATGGATATTCTTGTCCTTCTTTTACCAATGAGAAAGCAAGATACAGACAAAGTAGGGGACTTGCTAATAAGTAAAAATAAATAAATCTGTATTCTTTCCATTGAACCATGCTGCCATTTGATTAACTGATCTGAGGGAGTGAAGGAATGGGAATGCTAGCTGAGTTGGCTTGAGCTTTTTCAAAGAGGCAAGTGGTTGATTGACTTTGGAACTAGAGAAGAATAGCCTTTGAAGACCTAAAAGATCACTCTAAGTTGGAGAGGGAGAAGTCACTCTCTATTTTGGAGTCATCATCTACCTTCTAGGCTGGCCTCAGCTGATAGGCACTTCTGTCTGTGAATGTTATCTACCACTGCCTAATTTTGTGTGTAGTGAAAAGGTATGTTGTTGCTTTTGTTAGGTGCCATAAAGTTGGTTCTGATTCTCAGTGACCTCTGTACAACACAATGAAACACTGCCGGTTTCTATGCCATGCTTGAGCCCAGTGTTGCAGCCAGTGTCAATCCATCTTGTTGAGGGTCTTCCTCTTTTTTGCTGACCCTCTACTTTACCAAGAATGATATCCTTCCCAAGGATGGTCCCTCCTGATAACATGATCAAAGTACAAGAGACAAAGTCTGGCCAATTCTCACTTCTGTACTTCCTCTAAGATAAACTTGTTTGTTCTTCTGACAGTCCATGGTATATATAATATTCTTCACCAATACCGTAATAAAAATGCATCAGTTCTTCTGTGGTCTTCCTTATTCGTTGACCAGTTTTCACACACATATGAGGAGATGGAAAATACCATGGATTGAGTCACATGCATCTTAGCCCTCAAAGTGACATCTTTGCTCTTTAACTTTATAGAGGTCTTTTGCAGCATATTTGCGCAATGCAAGAAGTTGTTTGATTTCTTGACTGCTGCTTCCTTGGGCATTGATTGTAGATCCTAGTAAAATGAAATGCTTGACAACTTTGATCTTTTATCCATTTATTGTGATACTACTTATTGGTCTAATTGTGAGGATTTTTATTTTTTTTATATTGAGCTATAATGTATATTGAAGGTTGTAGTCTTTGATCATCATCAGTAAGTGCTTCAAGTCCTTTTCACTTTTGGCAAGCAGGGTCATGTCATCTGCATATCCCATGTTGTTAATGAGTCTTCCTCTACTCCTAATGCTACATTCTTCTTCATATAGTCCAGCTTCTCAGATTATTTGTTCAGCATACAGATTGAAAAAGTTTAGCGAAAGGATACAACCCTGATGCACACCTTTCCTAGTTTTAAATTATGCATATCCACTTAGTCTGTTTGAATGGCTGCTTGATCTGTGTACAGGTTCCTCATGAGAACAATGAAGTGTTCTGGAATTCCTATTCTTTGCACTGTCATCCATAATTTGTTATGATCCACACAGCTGAATGCTTATAAAACACAGGTAAACATTTTCTCTGCTTTCATCCAAGTATTATCCTTCATTCCATGTTTTCTTCTGAATCTGGCTTGAATTTCTGGCAGTTCTCTGTTGAGGTACTGCTGCAACCATTTTTCAATTATCTTCAGCAAAATGCAAAATTTTACTTAACTGTGATATTGATATTGTTTGTTAATTTTCACATTCTTTTGCATGTTTGAAATGGGCATTAAGAAATGGATTCTTTTCCAGTTGGTTAGCCAGGTAGCTGGCTTCCAAACTTCTTGGCATAAACGAGTAAGCACTTCCAGTGTTGCATCTATTTGTTGAAACATCTCAATGAGTATTCCATCAAGTCCTGGTGGAAAGGTATAGTGAGAACTAATTTGAGTGTTTTCTTCCTTCTATTAGATATTCTTTGATATTAGAAATTTGTGTTGTGGAATTTCTCAACATGATAGGCCTTTGGGTGTATTTAGAAGTTATAGACTAGTGCTCTGCCTGAGATTGAACTGCTTCTTGGAGTCAGGCTCAACGTTTGTTTGAGATAATTGCATATAGTTACAACTTCACTAAATGCACATGACAGACTTCTGTACTTCAAGGCTCCTGGCCTATCCTGAACCTTCTGGCTTATCAGAAGCAGCACAGTTGACTTAGAGCTCCTGCCCTGTCTGTGTCCTGATTCCTAGAAGTTCTTATCAGTGTAAGAAGCAGCACAGGAAGAGAGCAGTCCATTGAATGGACTGGCCAACTGTCTTTAGAGTATGTATTTTCAGTTATGTGTAGGGCTCAGGGTAGTCTACTAGGGATTGCACCTGGTAACCTAAAAGCTCCCTGAATGTCTGGATTTTGCCCCAAGGTTGAGATCTTACAAAGCAAAAACTCTTTGGCCTGTTAGTTGCCTCCTGGGGGAAAAAGGCACAGTATAGAGTGTAATCTTGAATTTAATTGAGACAGATGAATTGTGGTAAAAATCTTTGAAACCCAAATTGCATGACTAGTGGTTTCTTCTCTTCCTTGAATAAGTGAAAGTGAAGGTCCTCTTTGGCCAATCTGCTTTTAGTCAGTGCTAAAACAACCCTAGTTGACCATACTGCTGGTGGCCAACATGTCAGGTGATTTCTAATTGCCTCATGTGGCAGTTGCCTCCCTTAGTAGTTAGTCATTGATGGGATCCAACTTGCATGTAGGTAAAATAATAGTAATGTGCATTTGCAGGTTTACTGTAGTCTTATTGGGTCAAGAATCCATGGAAGGCTTTGTTCAGTAAAACTTTTGCAGGATTATCACAAGAGGTATAGTAGAGCTTGAATGGTTGGGAGTAATAATATCTAAGACTTGAGGCCTGCCCTCACTTTAGTGACTGTGGCTTCAGTGAGCAAAGATCTACTGAGTGTCTTGTGTATGCCGGCCACTATATTATGCTCTGGGGTAACTGAGATGAGTGTGAAATGGTTCTTCCCCTCAAGGAATGTATTATTCTTTAGCCAGAGGTGATGGCCTGAACCCTCATTGACAGAAAGGAAGCAGATGAAAGGAGTGAGTGGTTTGTACTCAAGAGCTGCCTGCCCAGTTAGTACCATTGCTTGTAGAGGTGCCCCCCCCCCCATAGTGGAAGCATTTTTCAAACCAGAATGAAGTCTGGTAACTCATCCTAGTCTTCCAGCTCTGAGATAAATGACATGGCCCTTAACATTCTGTGTACAGCTTGGGTCCCTTCTTTTCCCCCTCAGCTGCACATAATCTTGATTCCCCATAACCTTGGGATATTGGTTCCTCCTTATGGACAGGACTGTAATTAACTTTTTTCTTCCTGGAGGGAAAATGATCATATTTAGAAGAAATGAGATAATAGATGTAAAACTACTCAGCACAATGACTAGTACATATTAGGCACTCAGCAATGCGGTTACTGGCATTATTTCATGGTGAGTCCATAGGCAAAACAAGATTCTTGATTACTGCTCCTTAAATTCCAGGTTTGTGTTCGTTGAAAAACATGACCCTGTACTTTATTGTCTCTAAAATGCTTAGATTATGGTTTCTGGTCACTCTCAGTTTTAATACCTACTGGATATATATATATAAAATGTGTCATTTGGTGATGCAGCTGATCCCACTTATCTTTAAAAGGAACAAAATTACTTGTATATTGTGATGACAAATTTTATAAAAGGAGAATTATGTTATACCTTTGTTGTTGTTGTTATGTGCCGTCAAGTCGGACCCGACTCATAGCGACCCCTCCTTGGGTTTCTGAGGCAGTATCACTACAGAAGTAGATTGCCCCATCTTCCTTCCGAGGAGTGGCTGGTGGGTTTGAACCGCCAGCCTTCTGGTTAGCAGTCAAGTGCCTTAGCCACTATGCTACCAGAGCTCCTAATGTTAGACTTCCAAATGGTAATTCAGTTCAGACTGCCCAGAATGTCACCTTAGGAAAGCTCCTGTGCAGGCTGAGCACTCCTTCTTCCTCTCCTGATTCAATGCACTCGACTCCACGCTGCCTCTGCTTCGAGGTTTATCTCAGTTGTCAGTATAAGTGAGTCTTGCACCATCACTGTTTTCTAAACCCATCTAATGAGTTCTTACTGCTAGGAATGTACTTCATCATGATGTAAGGAGATACTCTCAGTGTTGTTTTTTTAAGCCTTGCTTTTACGAAAATACTTTTAAAGAAGAAATCTTAGATTTATTATCTCACAGAAATGTTTTTAGATATTTTGTTTATAAATATTTTATTTCTTATGTTGATGATCAACTGATTTTGTCTGTAAATGTTGGCCTCTCAATATATTTTCAATATAGATTCTATTTACCAAATGATCATTTTAGTGTTTTTAAAAGGTACTGATAATTGAGATATATAAATCAGGTGACATAATGAAAATTATGTGCCTAACTATTTTTGTAAAAGCATCAAATAAATACTTTTTCCTGAACATGTGTATTAAATTTCCTTTCTAAGTGAAGCGCCTACAGTAACAATCAAGGACCAGAAATCACCTTTAAACTCACCATCAAGAGGCTGCATTGTTAGTTGAGATACAGTAATAGAGAAGATGCTGTCTGCCATACAAATGCATAGAGAAGATGCTATTTGCCATACAAATGCTTTGCATAAATAGCACATATGAATAAATAGCCAATGTCTTCGGCATACCCATGGTACATTAGAAGGCAATGCTTACCTTTCTACTTTCAGAGTATTTCATGTACATAATCAGCTTTGTCCGCCTCTAAGAAGCTTTACTAGGAAATGACCCAAAATGAAGTACTCATCAAAACCAAACCCACTGCCATTTTTAATCAACTCTTAAAAATCCACCGAGATTCTGGCTTTTTTTCTGATTTCCTCAAGGTATGTGCTCACTCAGTCCTTTGCTGATTTCTTGTCTCGCTTGGCTCCCTTGCAGCACAGTGCTGCCAGTATTGGGGAAGATGCAGAAGAGGCACTGCCAGGAGGGGCAGAGCAGAACTGGGCCTTTGTGTACCTACAGCATTTCAGCAATTACCAGGTAGCCCCAATTCTTCATCCCTATACTTTTCACCACTTAGGGCCTATCAAGCCAGGCTGAGCTTATTGGAGCCAACACCTGCCCTCTAGTAGAGCCTGGCATATCCGTGTTTTATAGATGAAGCTTAGTGTGGTAAAATTGCCCAATGTAGTCATGGAACCCACATTCAAATCTCATTCAGTCTGATTCAAAAGACCTTTTTGCTTTTAACCATCACACTGTGTTCTTGTTTCTCCTAGTCTGCCTGTAATAGTTGGTACCAAGCACATCACCATTACATGTCTGTCAAATACCTTTCTTAACTCAGAGTTCACAAAATAATGGATTTAAAGTTGAAGCATTAAACCAGCTGGTGGCTGGTTGAAATTGAGGTGGTAACACAGCCATGCCTTGCCAGCTGTGCTGATGACGCCCTCTTGTGGCAACAGCTGCTGATGGATACTTGAAGCAGTTTGCTTTACCTAGAAAGAAAGAAAAAGCAGTTTTCATTGAGGGCTTTTCACTGATTTAGGCCTCCAACATTACATTTTACTGATGCTGTGGCATGAGCAAAGCTAAGGGATTTGTCCAACTTTATTCAGCTGAGAAATTCAACTCTAGACTTTGATTGCAAAACCCTTTTCATCCCAAAGGACATATTCCAGACAAGAGTACAGTAGGAAGGTTTCATCAAAAGCACCTCGTTATACCTACTTATCCTCCAGATAATTTTTTTACTGGTGGGTATTTTTAAGAACTATGTCTATAGAAGATGAAGGAATCATGAAACTTTAATTTGTGCTCAGAAGAATAATTTCATTCGATCTGGGATGTCAGGAAAGGCTTTCTTGGAGAAGTGACCATTTGAGTTGAATTTTAAGGGTAACTAGTATTTGGCTGAGACGATATTAGAGATGGCCTTCCAGCCATTTCACTTCACCTGGAATGCATTCTCCCCAGATGTAGTAGATGGACTCATAACACATGCCCTCATCTCTGTGGGCCTTCATTGATCATTCTATTTGAAATGGCCCTGCACCCTCACCACACTGTGCCCACTCTCCTTTCTAACGCTTATTATGGGACATGTTATATGTCTATCTCTAATCAAATTTAAGCTTTTTCATGGCAGGTATTTTGATATGTTTTGTTCACTGTATTATCTCTGGTCCTTAGAAATGCTTGGCATGTTGTAGGTACACAATAAATGCATGCTAATTGGATAAATCTAGACCAAAAGAAGCCAGTTGCTTTTTCTTTTCTTTTTTTTTTTTTTTTAAGAGGGAAGTATGATTATCTACATTTTAGGAAGGTCATGCCAGTTGCATTATTTGGATTGTATACTGTAGGCCAGGGGTTGACAAATTCACCTGTCTCACAGGGGGCAGGCAGGTGAAGTGTGAATACAAAGGAAAGTAATCAATAAATACAACACTAAGTGGTAGGGCTGGTGGTGCCTGTCTGCCCAAAGGCATTCAAATTACAACTTGTTTAAAATATATATCTGCCTGTCCAATTTCGCCACAGGCTACCAGCATGCTTCAAGTCAAAGAACCAGTATACATCAGATCTGCATTTAACAAGATCTCTTGGGTGCTGTGTGTATTATTACAGTCTGGTGGGGGTCTAGCAAAAGGCAGGACTGGAGGTAGATACGTCAGCTGGTGTACAAATCCAAGAGAGAAATGTTCAGGTCCTAAATTGTAGTTGTGGAAACACAGAAGAGACAACAGATGTTACTTATTTTAGAAGGTAGAATTAACAGATGATAATGAAGTCAGGTTTCTGTTTTTCATTTTTAAGTAAAGCTGGTGGATGTCTTTTTTCCCCTAAATCTAGTATCTTCAAGAGACCAAAGGGTGTAAACATTTTTAAGGTCATTAACTTTTTTCCAGGTGTCTTCCCAAAAGGTTATACCTGAAGTGTACCAATAAAACAGTGCTTGATATACCACAGTAAAAAATGGTATTTATTGACCATTTACCACATGCTAGGCATTTTTTCTTAAAACCTAACATACAGGGTTACTGTGAGTCAGAATCAACTGGATGGCACATACCAACACATTTTAATCTTCAAAGCATCCTTGAAAATCAGTCCTATTATCCTTATTTTAGGATAAAATAGGCACAGAGGGGATTGAAAGAAAACATTTGGTTACATAAAGTATAAACTTGCCTTCCTGTGAAGGCTACCTTTTGCTGCCTGAAGTATTAAAGTACGTTTGAGTGGAATTTGGAATGAGGCTTAGATTCAAATTTATACTTCACCAGGTTTGAGTATATTGGGTATGAATTTTCACACTTAGGTGTGCAATAAATGTCAATTATTTAAAAAATGAAATTAGATCTGAATCTCCTTGTGTTGGGTTTAAAATGCAAACACCTGTCTACTAAACACTGGAGGCAAATTGCAGATAGCATGATAGCAAAGAAGCCACACAGCCCATTAAGTTCACGATTCAGGCTGTTTGAAAACAGAACCACCAGCCACCCAGTTTAATTCCCATCATCTACACATACATGCTCTAAGATTGTTGTTGTTTGCCATCGAGTCGGACCTGACTCATAGTGACCCCTCATTGGGTTTCCGAGGCCGTATCACTACGGAAGTAGATTGTCCAGCCGTTCTTCTGAGTGGCTGGTGGGTTTGAACTGCCAGCCTTCTGGATGGCAGTCACTAGTGGATTATTTAAGTTTTAAAAAAGCATACTCAGAATGGCAGCACTCTTAACTAGTTCCCACTGAGAACTATTTCTCACGTCCACTCAGCTAAAACACAGCTGCTGACAAGGGCAGGCTGAAAAGTCCTTCTCGAGAGCAAATTCTTTCCCTAAACTTTGTTTTGCTGGTCAGGAGTCTAAAGTGGCTTAGTGTACTCTGATGCCATTCTCTGCTTGAATGAAAGAAACCAACTCCACTTCAGGGCCCACATCTTTAAAAGTTTAAGTATTCCTATTAATCCAAAGTCCATCTTGCAAGAAGAAAACCTTTTAAAACTACCCAAGCTACTCCACAAACTTAAATTCCAGCTGGTGTGCAGAAAGATACATTAAAGCCAACTCTACATTCAACCATTCATGTTACCAATAATGAAAACTGCAAAAAGTTTCTTTCATAACCATGTCTAATTTGCATTAGGTCTCATTTCCTTCATCCTTTATAGACTCCCCAGTGGACAGAGTATGCTCACTTGACAGTGAATGACAAAATGGGGAAGAGTCCTGAATAATACCCAGCTGTTAGGTTCTAACCAGCCCTGCAGTAAATTTAAATAAGCCCTCTTAGGTGGATCATATACTTATTTCATGTTGGTTAATTTCTAAGAGAAATATTCAAGGAAATCTTAGCTAGAATTATATATAACAGGCCGGTGGTGCCCATTCATCCTTATTTTACCCTCTCCATACTCAGCATTCGGAAGAAAGGATCAGCAATCTACTTCCGTAGTGATACCACCTCAGAAACCCAAGGAGGGGTCACTATGAGTCGGATCCAACTCTACAGCAGTGAGTTTTATGCTGAGCACATGGAGCCCTGGTGGCACAGTGCTTGGGCTGCTAACCTACCTAAAGGTCTGTGACCTGAACCCACCAGCTGCTCTCTGGGAGAAAGATGTGGCAGGCTGCTTCTGTAAATGTTACAGCCTTGAAATCCTACAGGGGCAGTTCTGTCCTATATGGATGTTATGAGTCAGAATTGACACGACAATGAGTTTGGTTTCTGCTACAGTCAGCATTTACTTCTACCATGTAATGCTTATCTGTTAACACCTTCTCCTTAAAGAGTGTATGTATGTCACATTTCTGAAGCCACAAGCCAACCATAGTACTTGACAAAGTACGGGTCCAAGTACTTGCTGGATAATACAATATATGGCAACATGATGAAACCTGTCACTATTAGACATTTACATGTGAAAAAGCTTTCATCAGTTTGGACAAAGGTAAATTTGAGTTCAGCTCCTATTTATATGCCAATTCTCCAAAGTATGTCGCACAATAGAAAGCCTTTAAAAGTGTGTTCAAATTCACTTCTTAGAGCAAAAAAAAATAACATTCTAAGTACATTATGTTGTTAAGTGCCGTCGAGTCGTTTCCAACTCATAGCGACCCCATGCACAGCAGAACGAAACACTGCCCGATCCTGCGCCAGTCCCACAATCCCTGCTATACCTGCTATACTATCATTGCAGCCACCGTGTCAATCCATGTCGTTGAAGGCCTCCCCCTCTTTCATTGACCCTCCATTCTACCAAGCATGACATCCTTCTCCAGGGAATGGTCCCTTCTGACAACATGACCAAAATAGGTGAGATGAAGTCTGGCCATTCTTGCTTCCAAGG
>NW_006921603.1:20003584-20061147 GCF_000298275.1 Orycteropus afer afer | reverse complement strand
TTCCTGGCTTTTAATCCCCTTTCTCCTGCTCTTCTGCCCTGCTGTTTTGTGCATCCCTGAGTTGTCCCTGGGGCTGACTGCTCCTCTGTCCGCGTTCCTAGCTTTTAATCCCCTTTCTCCTGCTCTTCCCACTTGCTACTTCGGGCATCCCTTTGTTGTCTCTCCTCACCTGTAACCCTGGGGCTAAGTACATTATAAAACCCAAATAAGTTATGAGTTGGCATAACAAGGTATGAAAAAAAAGATGCTCAGAAAAGCAAAAACTCCATGTCAGCACAATACTGAGGGTACATAATAATGAGGTTATGGAAATTCGGTATTGAAGAGGTAACCCTAGAAATTCAAATATATGAAATCAGTCTATAATTTAAGACTTTGCAAAGGATGAACCTGATTGAGCACATAGATGATTTATGATAAAGAGTCCCGAGTTTAGGACTAGTTCAACCCCCTACTGAGAATGCTTTTCCATCCGATTATACTGAATCAGAATCTACATTGTACAAGATCCCCATGTGTATGTAAGAATCGTGTTCCAAAAAGAACACGATAGAATGTTCTTTTAGAGACAGAAGTTAAAATTGGAAATTCTTTGTTCCTCCCCAAGTTATTTTTCCCCACTAGCATTTTTCACAAATACATAGTTGGAAAACCTCATTATCTCGGATTTGGTATTTAGTACTGATAAAAATGCACTGTTGTTGAGTCAGATCCAACTCACAGTGACCCCTTCTCCTTGGGTTTCCGAGGCGGTATCACTATGGAAATAGATTGCCCAACTTTCCTTCCAAGGAGTAGCTGGTGGGTAGAGAACTATTTAACACCCCAAACCCTAGGATCAGGAGCTCTGGTGGCATAGTGCCTAAGGCATCTGACAGCTATCTAGAAGGCTGGCGGTTCAAACCCACTAGCCACTCCTTGGAAGGAAGGTTGAGCAATCTACTTCTGTAGTGTTACCGCCTCAGAAACCCAAGGGGGGGTCGCTATGAGTTAGGTCCGACTCGACAGCACATAACAACCTCCACCACTTTAGGGTCACTAGCATCCATCTAACTACTGCTAACGGAAATTAACCAACCCTCAGTTACCTGAAGTACCCACTCCTATTTTTTCATTAATAGCAAAATGTGGCAATACAAATTTCCTACAAAATATTATGTGATATGAACTGCACTGCAAATGAAAAAATTATTTTTAGTTATACAGTCCAGAGGAAGAGAAAAAAGGTAAACAGAAGAGGTTCACAGACTAAAGGATCTCTCTAGGGACTGGAAAAAAAGACAAAAATGTACCACCCAAAATAAAGCAGACCCCTGAAAAGCAACTTCATGCACGATGTTTAGGAGTTTTAGATGCAAAAGAGGTTTATATATTTTTGCACTGTGGACAATGTTCATCATACAATCTTAAAATCCGTAACTAAAATCTCAATAAATCCAATGAAAATCATTCACACCACATTATGTAGACAAGTATGTTTAAAAAAATATTTTAATAAGCATATTCAGAATGGCAGAAAGGGAATGGGAGAAAGGAATTATTTTACAGTGCAAAATTACTATCCATAAATTTAAAAACATCTAGTTCATAATTTTAAATGTCTATTTAAATATTACTTCAAATATAAAGCTCAACAGACTTGTGTTGAAATGAGTTGCAGATTCTGAACTCTATTTGAAAACAGATCATGAAACAGAATTCCATTCCAAATGAAAATGATAGTAGTGCTTTGCTGGGGGGTAAGGGTGGGGTGAAGAAGACTAAATAACTATTAACAAAGGCTGCTTTTCCCAATGCAATTTGTCAAGAGTTATGACATGTACAAATCTTAAGCAAATTAAACTCATGATATTACTACAATTTTAAAGTAGTGCGATGACTTATCAAGTTACAGTGGCTGGATTACGAAGAACAAAATACTCTGTGAAATACCTGTATAAACACAAAAATACAACTGAATAGTTTTTATGAAAAGCTGAGCATTATGTATTATAGTAGTGGAATGTCTTTCTTAGGTATACTTTCAAAAAATAAAATACAGAAAAAATGAAATTTCCAAACATGTATACATGTGCCTTATTTGCAAACATGCCTGAGAATGGACTTGAAATGCTCCTGTAATATAAGTTTGCAAGAACTTCACAAACCAGCAAACAAAATGCATCTTTTAAAAGAGGTGAAAATGCTATCTCTAATATTGCAACAAAGCACAGCACCACCATTCTTTTGAAATATTTCTACAGACCACCTTTGATAAAGAGCTAGGATACTTTGGATTTTCAAAAAATCTGGTTTAGAAAATGAACTGTGACCATCTGCTAAAGCTACTGCCATTCTGGATAAATTAATATTTTAGGTAAACAAAACAAAAACAACAAAAAACTCAGGCTTGTCAACACTTCCATCCAGAACTCTGATGTGCTTGTTGTAAGTGAATGTACATTATATGAAGGGTTGTAAAGTGGCTTTTAACACTGTTTGGGGAAAAAGCTGTTCACATCAGTGAAGGGAAGCAGTTTGAACATATGTGAGTAATAATACTTCATGGGGATAAGGCCTAAACCATAATCTCTCAGTGCAAGCCTCTACTCAATTGTATTACACAGCTGAGCCTTAAAAACAGACCACAGAAGATTTTAAAAAGGTATTGGCTCTTGAACTGATGGCTGAAAATGAACTGAGAGAAGCATTTGGTGTGTGCCTATGTGATAAAAACAAGAACAGTAAACAGTCTTTTATAAAAGTTTGGATACAAGTTGGTCTATCAGCTGTATAAAACTACATTTTTTAACAAGAATTTTGCGCTAAAAATAAAATGGCACTCTTGCATTAGGCTACACTAATGGATAATCCTGTTTGTAATCATACAGAGCAATGGCTGCTGTGTAATTCTAATTATTTTAAATCCGTACTTAGAAAGATTTTAGATTTTCATTTTGGAAATACACCATCAATTTGAAAAATAGGATTGTAATGGAGAAATGTTTGAAAACTTTTCTAATCATCACTTTCTCCACATAAAATCATTATTGTTGTCTGCCAATGGTTACTCCTGTGTGCCAATATCTAAGTATCACCTGCTTGACCTGTTCCCCTTGGTTTATTTAATGCAAAAATGAGAAAATTTAAAATGTATATAAAAATAACTGAACAGAATTCTGGTCAGCATGATACATTTAAACACTTAAGCTGGCATTAAACTTCTGTCTTGTTTCAAAAATAACTTTGAAAATTATAGCAAATGCAAAAACAAACTCTGCAACATGCTCAAATTTCAGAATTCTCAAACTATTTTTCCTTAAGTAGAAATTTGAAAAAACAAATTTTCACAATTCTTTATGAATGCTTTTACCACCTGGATAAGAAACATGACTTAGTTACTACACAAACACTTAAAAATTCATTAGAAAAACCTTAGCAAAATAAAATGAAAGCTGACAGACTTAGAATATCAATTCCTCTCATAAAAGTTGACCAACTGTACAAGTTAAGAAAATTATACAAGCTTTTTGTATTAAGAAAGGACAGCTCAGTCAAGACATATGTACTGTAAAAATCTTTCAAAGGCTACAAAGAATCTGGAAAAATACAGAATGTATTTCTTAAGCCCAGATAAGAATATGGAAAGACATCATTGATGTCAACAATTTTACATATACAAACCTGACTTGGTTTATTTTTAAACTTCTATATATAAAAAAATCATGCTAGCATAACTTTCAGGATTCATAAGGGTTTCCCTTAATGATGACACTCAATTTGTTTGGAGAGAAAAAAAAAGTGTCTGTTAAAAGACCACATGACGAAACTCAGAAAAACTGGTGTTAAGCAGAAATTTGAACTTTAAGTACCTTTCCCCCTTCATCAAACTATGCAAAAAGTACCTTGCAGTGCAATTTTGAAATATGATTAACATCAAGTGCAAAGGTACACATACATTTTAATTTTAGTTCATTCAAATTTACTAAACTATTAATTAAATTCTTACAGGGTCTTTGACAGTTTTAAAGTAAAAAATCTGCAAAAGACAGATGAAATCTTACTTCCTAAGGTTAGGCTTAATTCTCAAATTTGAAAAAATTGCTTCAATAAAATTAACTCTTAAGGTAAACCCATCAACCCTGAAAATTTTAGTCACACCAGGATTTACTCCAAAGAAAGTAAAATTAGGTCTAAAATTTAGTCATCCATGTTTTCAATTTCTTCAAATTTTCCATGTGCAACTGCTTCTTGGAAAAATTCAGAAGAAGCTGGACTCTCTTTTCCATTACTGTTTACCCTTCGCCTTTTAGCAGGTCTCTCACTTTTGTCATCAAAATCATTTTCATTTCTTGCAGTCACATGGGCAAGTTTTGGGTCAGTGGTAAGGTTATCTGTTTCATAACCATTAGTGTCCATATCTGTGTGAAGTGGTTTCTTATTTCCACCAGTTGGTCCATTAACGTGTACTCCTTCAACTTTTACATCTTCTTTGTTTAGTATTTCACCTGGCCCATTAGATGACACTCCTAGCATGGAAAAGACACAGATGAAACTGACAAAAATATTAAATTTGTAAACTACTGTAAAATAGCTTTTCATCAAGGAAGTATCAAAATCAGTTTATACATACAGTATGAATTCTGGCTGTGTGGCCTAAGGCAGATTATTTATACTCTCTATACATTGCTTGGTTTCATCACACGTGAGGAAAACAGCCTTCGTTATTGTGAAGATTAAATAAGGTAATACAAATAACTAAGAACAAAATTTGGAATATGTTATGCATTTGATTCATGTTATTATTTGACAGCAAACACTGGATCCAGCAACCTAAATAAGATGAATTATTCAGACCTTAGCAAAAGGGCCATAACTTTCTAAAACCATGTAAAAACAAAATCAATGTTTTCCTCCCATAGAAGCTTTACTTTTCTACTGCCATAGAAAATCAAGACCCCACGACTTTTTTATTTTTAATGTGCACTTATGGATAATGTGCCTTAAGAGTAAAGATTACACATTTTTTTTCAAAGCACATTTAAATAATCTGTCATAATGTTAAAAATTAATGCTTTACTGTGCAAGCATCCAGTTGAAATGCTAAAACTAAGAACACAATTTCTTCTGTAATAGGTGAGAAAAGTAAGGACATAATTATTTTAGTGAAAGGGGAAAAAAACCCAAAAAGGTGCCATCAGAGTTGACCCCAAAATGAAACTGAATACAAATTTAAGGAGCACTGGTGGCACAACGGTCACATGCTTGGCTGCTGACCAAAACGTCTGTGCTTTGAACCCACCCAGCAGCTCTGCAAGATAGACCTGGCAACCTGCTTCCACAAAGATCAAAACCAGGAAAACCCCATGGAGCAGTTCTACTCCATCATATAGAGTCAACTCTAAGTTAAAATGGACTGGACAGCACCTGACAACAATGTAAAATACAGAATGAGCCACTGGAGATGATTAAAATTTAATTATCTAAAAAACACTCAGCATAAAAGATGAGCCCCAAACATTATATTTTGGTTAAAGAAAATATCTATTTTTCCTAATTCAAAAATGCTTTCACAAACCATTAATGTACATGAGGATCACTTATAATCTGACATTCAAGGAACAATTCTATGATAGTAGGCCCAAAAAGCTAAGTGAGATTGTGATTAGGTCAGGAATAACAAGAAGATAACCAGGCACAAATTAAAGCCACTTATAAATAAAATAAACGAATGTGGGTTGGAAGATTTCTTCCTTTCCTTGAAAACCTTGATGGTAGGATGCTGATGTGAATGGTTGGTTTCCAGGTTGCCGAGTAATTTACAGGTAACTTAAGAACACTCCCTTAGCCTTCCATCACATTATCAACAGTGGTTTAAGAAATAAAGGAACGATAAGAAAATGATTTAACCATTTATTTAGTGTTGTGACAAATAGGAAAAATCAAGTAGTACCAACACCCTCTAAGCTTCCACCTTTGGTCTCAGGGTCAGAATCTCGACATCTGGGTACTCTACTTCAGATGGATATGGCTGGCATTAGAAGTCATGTTAGTGAACCTTCCTAGACATGGAAATGGCTACTTCTGGGTCCTAATTTTTGTTGTACTTATTCTTACAGTGGAAGGAGCGAGGGAACAAAGAGCTCATCAAATGAACATAGTATACATATTCCAGCAGTGCCTGTTTGAAGCCAAAGGTCAGCTCTTTCATATTACTTTTCCAGTTTTTGTCAGGGGGATAAACACAGAATGCAGGTGCACATGGCTCATTCACCAGTTTCCTCCTGAAGAGGTATGGAGTTCTTATTATTTTCTGCTTGGCAAGTCTATTACTTAGGAAAGTCCTTTTAGTCAAAACAAAAATCAAAATAATTCTCTGCCTAGCTCTGCTGACCAGCACAGTGATCTCTGGTCCACTGTGTATTTTAAACAAGACCACTGTCTGAACCTCAAACATATCACTATGCCTTTTTCATGGAGAAAAATCATAGGAATATCTCTTATAGATATTTATAGGCTCACATCTGCTTTATTTTTCTCATTTACCAAGGTTATTATGCAGTCAAAAGAGAACTAAAATATTCAAGACAGTGTCCTTGTCATCTACTTCCCCTTATCTATATGTTTAAAGCACTTTGCTGAGAAAGTGTTATAATCTCTCAAGGTATTGCATAAATATTTTTTTTATTTTTGATGTGATATAGCTGGAGTCAGCATAAGAGTGTTAACATTCATATATCCAGGCATCCCATTCAAGTAAGAAAATATATGCTACTGAAAAAGACCAAATTTTTTTAAATGATCTCTGTTAACTGTGCCACACTTTTTTAAAGCTACTTTTTTAGTGATAAGACGCTGTTGGGCATAGTGGATAAGGAATTTGGCTGCTAACCAGAAGGTGAGTAGTTCAAACCCACGAGCTGCTCATGGAAGGAAAATGGAGCAATCTACTACTTCTGTACAGATTCACAGCCTTGGAAACCCAAAGGGGGACGCTAAGAGTTGGAATCAACTGATGGCAGTGAATTTGGTTTGGTTTTGAGTTTTTTTTTTTAAAGTGATATAAATGGGAATCCTTTCTAATTACTCTGTATTGTGTATGTGTTATTGTATATATATATGCTGATATCATGCATGTTTCATCTGGTATTTACAATTATTTACACTTCGGTTTTAGAAATTTAAAAGAAACCCAAATTGAATTTCCCAGGCTACTTAAAGAAAAGCACCCTTCATGTGGAAGAAACAGAAGTGTTTCTTTGGTTGCTTACCATTTTGATTACTATTGCTTATAGTGCCATCTTCTTTCTCAGACTGGCTGTTACTACTGTTTGAGGCAGTTGGAGGAGGCGATGGTGCTCGACTAGAAGCAGCACTTTCACTTTCATCTAGAAGACGATCCATGTAATCCCTTAAAATTAAGTCAAACGATAAAACAATTATTTTCCATATTTAAAAAGCTGAAAATTAAATTAATTGAGGTTAAATTTAAAAAGCTTTATTAACAAGTATATCCTAATTTTTCACTTACATTTCGCATCTATCACACCAAGATTCAAACATTTAAATGGAAAATTTCTTTTGGTCACATGTTGTTTTAAAAAAAAAAAATGCAAAAGGCTGGCATATTTCACAAACCTACACAAAATTTTCAGAGACAAGTGCTCATAGTGGTCCAAATAAAACTATGTCAGTGAAGAAACAGGTGATGTCATCAGAAGTACAAAAGAATGTTTGAAGAGACACAAATTGGAATTATAAAGACTACTTGATGACAATACCTAAAAGACAAATTGGGACATAATGAAAAAGGATGAATCACTTCCCTAAATTTGGATACCTTCAATATTACCTTTCTGTCACAATCTGAGCTATAATAAGCTCACTAATCTCCAGGCTTATCGTCTTGGCTTTATCCTGTCAGTATCTCATTATAAGTGAGCTTATTTCTTCCCCAAGTTATTCCTGTACTGTGTTATGTGAAGACAGTTGTGGTAAATGACACTGAGCTGGGGTGAAAAGATGTGGGTTTAATATCTGTTACTCTCAAGTTCAATGTCTTTCCTATAAAGCAAATAATCATACCCGTCATATCTACCTACTGGGTTGTTTTACTAAATATGTGTATGAAAGTGTTTTGTAAAATATAAAGTGTTAAGTCACTAGAATAAAAACCAGAACATGAGCTGGCCATCTGTTTTTATAAATATGTTTTATTGGAACACAGCCACACCCATTTGATTACTTATTATCTCCTGCAACAACAGAAGAGCTGAGTAATTTCAACTGATACCTTAGCCTACAAAGCCTACATATTATTTGCCAACTCCTATACTAGAATAAGGAGCTCTGGTGGCATAGTGCCTAAGGTATTTGACTGCTAACCAGAAGGCTAGCAGTTCAAACCCACCAGCCATTTCTCGGAAAGAAGGTTGGGCAATCTACTTCCTTAGTGATACTGCCTTGGAAACCAAAGGAGGGGTCGCTATGATCAGTTCCAACTTGATAGCAGTGTGTTTCATTTTCTTTTACACTAGAATAAAGGAGTTCTAGTGGTGCAGTGTTTAAGCACTCGGCTGCTAACTGAAAAGACCAGCAGTTTGAACTCACCAGCTGTTCTGTGGGAGAAAGAAAAGGTAGTTGGCTTCCATAAAAGCTGTAACTTTGGAAACCCTATGGGGCAGTTTTGGGAGCTCTGGTAGCATAGTGGCTAAGACACTTGCCTGCTAACCAGACAGCTGGCGGTTCAAACCCACCAGCCACTCCTCAGAAGGAAGGTTGGGCAATCCTACTTCCGTAGTGATACTGCCTCAGAAACCCAAGGAGGGGTCGCTATGAGTCAGGTTTGACTCGACGGCACATAACAACAACAACAACAACAATGGGGCAGTTTTACTCTGTCCTATAAGATCACTGTAACTTCTAACTCCAAAGCAATGGGAATGGAATACCCCTGGGTTATCATAAATATAAGGACAGGGTACTTGACCTCAAGAATTTCCAAGAGTCTGAGGTACAAAACTAATGAATATATAAAAAAAATTATGTAACAAATTGGGTAGTGCATATCAAACATAAAGAAACAGAAACGAGCCAAAAGGACTTCAGAAGCTAAGGCTAATGGGAAAAGCAGATACCCTATGGACAATTCTGGAGAATAAATTTGGAATGGTGAGAATGTATTACAGAGGGACTTGAAAGCCAGCCAAAGGAAGCTGGAGTTGATTATATAAAAAATAAAAATCACTACAAATTTCATTATTAATGATACCATGAAAGAAAGGAGCTCTGGTGGTGCAGTGGTTAAAGTATTCAGTAGCTAACCCAAAAGGTTGGCAGTTTGAACTCATCAGCTGTTCCACAAGAGAAAGATGATGAAGTAAGCTTCTGTAAAGATTTACAGCCTTGGAAACCCTATGAGGGCAGTTCTACTCTGTCCTGTAGGTTTGCTATGAGTTGGAACTTATTCAATGGCAGTGGGTTGGGTTTTTTTTTCCCCCAATCTTAAAAGAATGATTTTAAAAAATATATATATTGATTAATAGCATCAAGAAAGCTTAAAGAAGGAGAAAGACTTCAGCTGACCATCTAGAAGGCTGGGGCAACATTCCCTTGTGCTAATTTTTTATTTTTTTAAAGTTTTCATTATTTTTAATTATTTGGAAGAGTGAATTAGGTTACAAAGAAATCTCTAATATGCATATGGCTCCCAATTTTTCAAGGTAAGGAATAGGAAGAATCTGTAGAAAACTCTTACAGGTTATTTGTAGGAAGAAAAGTGGCAAATGTGCTTCATTCTGGTAAACAAATGGAAGGTAAGATAAAAATGAATATAACTTTTAGCATAATCTACTCAGAACTAATGATTTTGCCCTAAAAAGGAGGATAAGAAAATTCACTCATATTTTTCTCTAAAGGGATTAACTTAATGTTTTGTGCAGTCACTTAAAGTGTAGCTATAAGCAGGAAGAGAAGGCTCTAGATGAAAACCAGAAAAGTATTTCCATGCTTACAGAAAATCACAATTCCTCCCCATCTGGAAAAAAAGGTATAGTCTCTTCTTGCTGCTGCTTATATAAGACAAAAAGCTCAAAAGGTAACATCTGAGTAAAAAAAATTATATACTATTTTCAGTTTGGGAGCCCTGGTAACATAGTGTCTAAGGCACTTGACTGCTAACCAGAAGGCTGACGGTTCCAACCCACCAGCCACTCCTCGGAAGGAAGGTTGGGCAATCTACTTCCGTAGTGATACTGCCTCGGAAACCCAAGGAGGGGTTGCTATGAGTCGGGTCCAACTTGACAGCACATAACAACAACAACAATATCATTTTCAGTTTAAAAACTTTATAAAAGATCCAGAAAGGATATAACAGAAGCCTACAAAACCATGATATATTCTTGCCTGGGGGGGAAAAAAAAACCTAACATTTTCTCAATGCATACCATTATAAACGGAGATCACTGTTAACTCTTAATACCTAAGAGAAGATACAGGATTAATTTTAAGGGTGGCTACTCCATGTACAAAATACTTAACCGTAATAAAAAATCTACATTATAGATAAAGTGTCTTCAAAAACTTTTCACAAGATATGGAGATTATTAGAGAAACTAGAATGTTTGGCAGCACATCCCTACCTAACCTGTTGCGCTTGACATCACAGAGGACCAACTAAGCCAGCCCACAACACTTCCCTTGGTGACGCTTTCTGAAAGAGAAAACTGGATGAACCATGGGTCTGACCCAGCATGGCAATTCTTATTTCTTATTGTTGATGATGACAGATTGACTGTAGTTCGTGTGTGAACATTATTTCTGAAATGAGTGAAAAAAATGAAAGATGTTACTACTGCTTTCCCCTATAGAATAGCTTGAAAACCGTGACTATTTTAAGATATAGTCTCCAGACTGGATAGCTATATATTCAATTCTACATCATTATGTCCGTTTTTTTCCCCTCACCATGTCTTAACGCTACTGATAATGCAGAAAAAATTATAAAGGGAATGACATTAAGCAATCAGATAAAATCTGAAATTCTGCTATACAGGAAATTAGCCATCAAGGACTTTGAACAATGGCACAAGAAGCACACAGTCCACTGTCCTATGTTTTCTAGGGACAACAATATCCATTTATTCCCCATTATATTATTTTGCTTAGAGTTTACAATGTTTGATCCTCCAGGAAAGTGACCAGCAGAGACTCCTGTAAATGAACATGACCAAGTAATACTCTAACCCAGGAGTTTGGAAAACACAATCAAATATGCATACAAGCACAATGACCAAATCAACTTATTTTTATTCTGCAAACAATAAGAGGTAATCAAGGATAGTATAGTAATTCTACCATAACAATAATTCATCAGCATTTCCAAACAACTCATGTGAGACAAAGAACTCACTACTTTATTTGTTTATAGTAACAAATTATTATGGGGGAAGTGTTTTAATCCAAAGCTAGACATAATGAGGCTAAGAGAATTTGGTATACAGAGAACAGATTAGGTATACAAGGACTTTTGCATAAATACTGGATATCATAAGAACCCATACCTATATCACTGGGAGTAAGTTAAAGCTGCATCACTAATTATTGAGTATTACTTCTGTACAGGAAGTTTCAGGAAATCTGGGAAAAGGGAAGTCACTATGTACCTTTCTGCTCTAAAAAGCTTACAACCAAAAAAGAAAATACAATTTGACCTGACTTCTTATATATCTATGCCTTTTTCCGTTTATATCATCTACATCCCAATTCTGATTGAAGGATCAAAAGTAGATTGGACAAGTAAAAATGTTAATTTCCCCTCCTTTTTAGAGAAGTCCCTATTGGGCATATGGCCCGATTGCTTTAGAAAAGACATTCTCTCCTTTCCTCTTTTAACCACTCTCAAAATGTCATAAAATTGGTATATGGTTATGCTAAGTGGAATAACAAAACAACACATTCATAGCAGCTCTCGCTCCATTTCTTCTCAGGGCTATCTGCTCAACATATATACTCCAATTCTTGGTTTAATCGTATCTTTGTTGTCTCAAATAATATGAACTGTGGTTTATGATGCTTTGATAAGACTATATAAAAGTCCAAATAATCTGTGAAATGTAGATATATCAAAATGATAAATTTTTATGAATGTAAATGCTTATTTAAGAAGCAAAACTCTAAAACTCTTAATTTTTTAAAAAATCTAGGAAAGGTTTTTAACAAATATAGCTCTAAGAGAAAATATAAACTCACGTTACACCAGGATGAAGATTATATTTCTTTTTTCCAAATCGTGTTTGCTGAGCAAAGAAATCGTAACGTTCAGATTTTTTCCACATGTAATAGAATGCTACACATTCACCAACTGACCGTGTTCGGACCTATAAGAAACAAATACGTGCTTTTAAGAATCATTTTTCTCTTAAAGGAATTACTCCATGAGAAACATCTAAACATTAAAAACAAATTTACAGTTTGTTCTTAACAGATATATAATGTTGCTCTTAGATGCTCAGATGTTGATTATGACTCACAGTGACCCTACCCTGTATGACAAAACAGATTATCCCACAGGGTTTTTTTCTAGGCTGTAATCTTTACAGGAGAAGATCACCAGGTCTTTTCTCTTGTGCAGCTGCTGGATAGGTTTCAACCACCAATCTGTTTTTTTTTAGCAGCTGAGCACCTAACCCATTGGGCCACCCTGGCTCCTTAGTATAAAATATAATGTTATGAAATGCCACCAGCTGTGTTGAAAGCTATTTCTTCTAAACTCTCATTAAGAGAAAGACAATGGCAATATGACCTCACATATTCAGCATTTTGCTTTTTAAGAGGCTACCATCATCCTAATCTACCATAAAAATAAATACTTCCTGTGGTAGTTAAGGTTGTGTGTCAACTTGGCTGGACCTGGTTGAGCGGCTGGGCAGCTGGTGGTAGTTATTCCCCATGATGAGACTGGCAATCAAATCCAGGGTGGGATCTACCACAAGCAGCTTAATAGCTGCTTTAGGACTGCAATTTGCTTCCCATATATAAGCAGCAGCTTTGGGAATGGTTTCCAGCTTATGGCATGCTTGAACCCTGCATGTAGCCGTGTCGTTGTTCAGCAGCCTACTATGCTCCGCCGACCTTGGGACTTTCAATGGACTTAACTTAATGGCCTACCGCGTTGTTTGGTAACATCAGGACTGTGGTTTTTTACTTGTTGACCTTGGGCTTATCAGTCTCAGCAGCCAGCAGCTGTTTGAATGAAGAAAATCCTCTAAGCCTCTAGTGTTAATGGGCCGGGAGCAGGAGGCAGAGCTGAAGCCCAAGGTTGAGGGGCTTTCACCCAGCCCCTAGAGCCTGAAACTTGGAACTCAGACTTCTAGCCTCCAAAAATTTTAAGAATGAAGTCCTGTTTGTTAAAGCCATCCCATTTGTGGTATATACTCCTGTCAGTGGCACTAGGTAACCAAAACACTCCCCTATTGAGTATGTCTGGAAGAGGCATTTAGGTTAAAATTAGTGTGATAAACAAATACTTTTACTCAGAGAACCTAGAAAGGTCTACCTTAAAAATCCAATTCTAAAGATTATCTTACTAGTGTTAATAAGAATCCAGACTCATTTATCTTACTTTCAAGAAAGGCTAAGAATATTCCACAGTGATATAAAAGCTATTCTACTAATATTATATTATAACATAATATTATATAATAATGTTATAATGGGAGCTCTCATGACATAGTGCCTAAGGCATTTGACTGCCAACCAAAAGGCTGGTGGTGCAAACTCACCAGCCACTCCTTGGAAGGAAGACTGGGCAATCTATTTCCATAGAGATACCGCCTCGGAAAACCAAGGAGTGGTCACTAAGAGTCAGAACCGACTCGACGGCAGTGAATGTTATAGTAATATTTTTATATAATAATAATAATGCCCTGAAATATAATATTATCAGTGATAGGATAATACCCATAACCCTACAAGGAAGACCAGTTAATACTACTATTATGCAAATTTATGAGACAACCACTAAAGCTAAAGATGAAGAAATTGAGGATTTATAGCAACTTCTGCAGTCTGAAACTCACCAAACATGCAATCAAGATGTACTGATAATTCTTGGTGATTGGAATGTTAAAGTTGGAAACAAAGAAGAATCATCAGTAGCTAAAAAATACGCCCTTCATGATAGAAATGACCAGGGGTCACATGACAGAATTTTGTAAGACCAAAGACTTTTTCATTGCAAATACCTTTTTCAACAACATAAATGGCGACTATATACATGGACCTCACAAAATGGCAAACACAGGAATCAAATTGACTACATATGTAGAGTAGCTAAAGTGAATGGAAGAAAGAAATGAAAAAGCTGAACAGAAGATTTCAAAGGGCAGCTCCAGAAGACATAGTCAAGTATTATAATGATTTGTGCAAAGACCAGGAGTTAGAAAACCAAATAGAAGAACACACTTGGCATTTCTCAAGCCTAAAGAATTGAAGAAAAAATTCAAGCCTTGAGTTACAATGTTGAAGGATTCTATGGGCAAAATATTGAATGGTACAGGATACATCCAAAGAAGATGGGAAGAACACCGAGAGTCACTGTACCAAAAAGAACTGGTCAACGTCCAACTATTTCAGGAGGTGTCATATGATCAAGAACCAATGGTACTGAAGGAAGAAGTCAAAGCTGCACTGAAGGAAATGGCGAAAAACAAGGATCCAGGAATTGACAGAATTCCCACTGAGATGTTTCAACAAATGGATGCTGTGCTGGAAGCACTCACTTGTGTATGCCAAGAAATGTGAAAGACAGCTAGCTACCTTGCCAACTGACTGGAAGAGATCCACAATTGTGTCCACTCCAAAGAAAGGTGATCCAAAAGAATGTGCAAATTACCAAACAATATCATTAATATCACACGCAAGTAAAATCTTGGTGAAGATAATTAAAAAATGGTTGCAGGAGTATACTGACAGGAAACTTCCAGAACTGCAAGCTGGATTCAGAAGAGGATATGAAATGACAACCATCATTGCTAATTTCAGAGGGATCTTAGCTGAAAGCAAATACCAGGAGGATGTCTGTGTTTTATTGACTATGCAGAGGCATTCAACTGTGTTGATCGTAACAAATTATGGATAACATTGTAAAGAATGAGAATTCCAGAACACTTGATTATGCTCACGTGGAACCTGTACATAGACTAGGAGGCTGTCATTCGAACAAAACAAGAGGATATAATGGTTTCAAATCAAGAAGGGAGTATGTCACGCTTCTATCCTTTCACCATACTTATTAAATCTGAATGCTGAATAAATAATCCAAGAAGCTGGACTATATGAAGAAGAGAGTGGCCTCAGGACTGGAGGAAGACTCATTAACAACCTGTGATATGCAGACGTCACAACTTTGCTTGCTGAAAGTGAGGCATTTACTGATGAGGATCAAAGACTACATTCTTCAGTATGGATTGTATCTCAACATAAAACAAAAGTCCTCACAACTGGACCATTAAGTGACATCATGATAAAGGGAGAAAAAACTGAAGTTGTCAGGGATTTCCTTTTACTTGGATCCCTAGTCAACATCCATGGAAGCAGAAGTCAAGAAATCAGATGTTGTACTGCACTGGGCAAATCTGCTGCAAAAGATCTCTTTAAAGTGTTGAAGAGCAAAGATGTCACCACTTTGAAGAGTAAGGTGAGCATGATCCAAGCCATGGTATTTTCAAATGCCTCATATGCATATAAAAGCTGGACAATGAATAAGGGAAGACCAAAAAAGAACTGACTGAACTGTAGTGCTAGCCAAGAATACTTAAAATACCATGGACTTCTAGAAGAATGAACAAATCTATCCTGGTTGAAATAAAACTGGAATGCTCCTTGGAAGAGAGAATGGCCAGACTTTACCTCACCTCCTTGGTTATATTATGAGAATGGACCATGGAGAAGGATATCATGCTTGGTAAAGTAAGGGTCAGCAAAGAAGAGGAAGACCCTTAATGAGATGGATTGACACAGTGGCTGCAATGATAGGCTCAAGCATAACAAGGATTGTAAGGATGGTGCAGTATTGTTTTGTTCTGTTGTATATAGGGTCACTATGAGTTGAAGCTAATTCAACAGTACCTAACAACAACACTGTTTACTAAGTTATTCCTGCAGCTTACTGTGTTGTACTGTTTGTGCAACTAAATGCCACTCCTCACATAATGTTCAATATTTATGGGATCAGCAAATGATGTTGACAGAATCCCCCTTTTCAATACTTTATTTGAAGAGGTGGAATGGTTGATGTGTATAAATGAAGTACTGTTTTTGTTGTTATGTGCCATCCAGTCGGACCCGACTCATAGTAACCCCTCCTTGGGTTTCCGAGGTGGTATCACTACAGAAGTAGATTGTCCAACCTTCCTTCCGAGGAGTGGCTAGTGGTTTGGAACCACCAGCCTTCTTGTTAGCAGTCAAGTGCCTTAGGCACTATATGCTGTCAGAGCTCCTAAAGTACTAAGCACTTGAAAAGGAAAAAAAGAAAAAGTATCTGCATGAGCATTTGGGATGCAAGATGACAGTGTTTTGGTCCAGATTTTTGTTCTTGTAGTAGGCATCCTATGGCACAGACTATACTTAAGGACAATTGTTGACACCTGTCTTTCCATAGTATGTACTTTTCTTCCTTCCTCTCCACTCATTCTTTACTACTAAGCCCCATGTTGCTCTGAGACTGAGAGCAATTAGAGCTTTAAAATAAAATTCTACTCTCAAGTTCTGACAATTCCATCTTTCTGCCTCTTACAAAAACATTACTATATAGATTCTCTCTACATAGATTCTTCCAAGGCAACTGTACTTTACTGAAAGCAATAAAGGGGAGGTGGGTAGGGAGGAGGACATATTTTGTGACACAACTAACCATATTATGACAAATTCTCAATAAAATAAAGTCTTCATGCTTTCAGTGGGCCATTCTTCTCACCTTAAAGAACTACTATCCTCAAGGAGGTCTGGTAGCATAGTGCCTAAGGCACTTGACTGCTAACAAGAAGGCTGGCGGTTCAAACCCACCAGCCACTCCTCAGAAGGAAGATGGGGCAATCTACTTCCGTAGTGATACTGCCTCAAAACCCAAGGAGGGGTCGCTATGAGTTGGGTCCGATTCGATGGTATATAACAACAACAACAACAACATCCTCATGAGAACCTCACCCTACATGACCCTGAGACTAAAAGAACTAGATGGTGTCCAGCTTAAGATCAACCACACGGAAAGAGATCAATATTGGAGATCCTGGATAGAGTGGGAGAAAAATGTGAACAAAACTCAAAATCATAAAAAAGACTAGGTTTACTGGTCTGATAGAGACTTGTTAAACTTGTGAGACTATGGCCCCCCAAGTCACCCTTTGGGCCTGGAATTGAACTCACTTCTGTAGCTTAACACTCAGCCAAAACAGATGGACTTATGAGCTCACTACCTATTGGGTGCTCTCAGTCTGTCTGTGCATGTGATGTGGTAAGTCCCCCTTCGCCACCTGCAGGGATTCAGGGTGGTCAGGTGTTGCCTGTCACCCATCTTGGGACTCTGCTCATCCTCCATCTACCCTGGCCCCGCACAGCTCCCTTTCCTTTTGACCCCACTGACTTCTCCAGTAACTTCAGGCCCTTTCCTGGTTTCTCCTTGCCTATCTGTGCCCTCACATCATCCTAACAGCAACCCATGCCCTCTGAAGCCAGACCATGATATCTCAAATAGGAGAAGGCACTCCGCAGCCTTTGGTCCACCATCCCTTGTGTGGCTCTGCTGTCACTGGAGCCTACAGAGGGTACCCAGGGCAGGCCACAGCCCCAGAGCTACTGGAGATACTGCCTGGGAATTTCTTCAAAGTTGTTATAAATGTGAAACGTCAGATAAAAGACAGGTAAGTAAGGAGTAGGTATAAAGTAATCCAGTTCTTAAAAACTTCCAATATTAAGTGTTGAAAACAATCACTTGGCAAATTTATGCCAGGAAGTATAAGCATGATTATAGTTATTTTCTAAATACCGAAATATAAAATATTCATTATTGAACCCTTAACACTTGCAAATGTAACAAATTAAGACAATGACGATTTGAGTTGTTAAAACTAATTTTTTTTTGTAATAACAGGAATATATATAATTACTTACTTTATTAGCCTGAATCAAATGAAAATCCTTTCCATAGGCCTTCAACCCTTGCTCAAAATTTCTACACTCCTCCTCTGTCCAAACCGATAATTCCTCTGACAAAATGGGGAGAAAAAAGCACTTAGCAATATTTTCCCAAATGCCACATATAACAAAATTTCAAATAACTATGTAATCATCTGGTAAAAATGAGGTAAGATTTCACTCCCAAGTTCCATTACTGTGAAAGATATAGTGACTAATATTCATGAGTCAATAAAATTTTAAATTACCTGGTCCTATTAGTCCAGCCTTAACTTCAGCCATATTCTCCCTTTATTTTTCATGACCCAAGTATAGCATCTAGCCGCCTTTCAATTCTTGCTACACTCTTCTTTCTGTGCATGCTGTTCCCACTGCCTAAAATTAGTTCCTGTCTCACTCCAACCCCTCTTCATTAGCTAATTCCTTTAAGTCCCTGAAAAACTTAATGGCATCCTCTAATTCTCCTTGGAATAATGCATCATAACTATTTCTCAATTCCCTACTTAGGTTCCAAGCATCATGATGGATCTTTGTTTACAGTTATAGCCTCAGAACTTAGGAGATATTCAAGTATTTGTTGAATGAATAAGTAAATACTTCTCATTTGCTATTTAATTACATATTGACAGTACTCTTACTAAAAGAGGTTGGGAAGCCAAGAAGAAAGTAAAAAAATAGCTAGATTTTAATTGTTATAGTTGTTATGTGCCGCTGAATCGGACCTGACTCATAGCGACCCCTCCTTAGGTTTCCGAGGCAGTATCACTACGGAAGTAGACTGCCCCATCTTTCTTCCGAGGAGTGGCTGGTGGGTTTGAACCGCCAGCCTTCTGGTTAGCAGTCAAGTGCGTTAGCCACTATGCTACCAGAGCTCCCAGATTTTAATTATGGCTTCATTATTTATGAATTATGTTTACTTCAGACAAGTTATTTCTCTGAACCCTCAGGCTCATGAATTTTAAGGTGAAATAACACATCTGTAATACTCCTTAGCTCATAGGGCAAGATCAAATAAGATATTTATAAAAATGCCTTGAAACTGTAAAGCTTTACAGAAGAGGAAGGACAGTCAAGAACTAGAGGAGGAATATATATCTAACTTCCTTCATGAACAACTACTTCCTTTGACATGAGATCAAAGAAATGGCTGGTGCTTGGCTACCACTATTGAATGTTTTGACCAATGATTCTATAGAACAATCTTGATCAAATGGGAGAATACAGAACAGAATTTCAAATTCTCATGCAATCTAGGTTTTCTGAAGCCACTGAGGCTGGATGAACCCCTGAAACTAACTGCCCTGAGTAAATCTTTAAACCTTAAACAGAAACTGTCCCCAAAGTCATCTTTAAAGCAAATAATAGTTTAGTTTAATTAGTTAAGAATGTTTGCCTTGAATATTGTGTTATTTTAAGGAATTTATATGTGATCAAACTGACAGCAACCTGAAAGAAAGATTAGATGAGAAGCTTATAGGGAAGTGAATTTATGTTAATGGTGGTGAAATAACTTGGAGTAGGTTATCAAGAAAGGTGGTACAACTTGAAGAATGTAACCAATGTCGCTAAACAGAAGTCATTGAACTGGTGTATGTTTTTGCATGTATTTTCACACACACACAAAATAAAAATCCTAAGTCCAGCAGAAAGAAAAGAAAAATAGAGCATTATGTATTTTTATTTACATGGCCTAATTTTCCTGTTTACAAGTAAGAAATGACTTGATGACACCTAGTAACAACAACAACATTTTCCTATTAAAATTTGAGAAGGGGCAACTGTAATCCCATTCCCCATATGTATAATACTTAATAATCATCAAATATTTACTGAATTCAGAAAGATTAGTATTATTAAGCTAAGGATATAGCTAGCTAGATTAGAGCTTAAGTTTTAAAAACTTCTGCTATATCATGAAACAAATAGAAACACTTATTTAATATTTATCCTTACCTCTAGCTGCTTTTACATTAAATCTTAATCTTCTCAATGCTTCTTCTGTATCAAAATTACATTTAACCAATTCATATAAAGCCTAGAAAAATAAAAGGTGCCATTGTATGATCTGGACTCTCAATAGTTTAATACCATTATTTGTCTAGTAAAGGCTTTTCCAGAATCCAGTACTTCTTTTCATCTTTTCCAGAGGACAAATCATTCTAGTCAACATAGCATATAGAACACCAAGGAAAAACAAACATAAATTCAATTCTGATAATTAACTGTACAAATTGGAATAAAGAAATACCTTAGTGGTTGTAATAGCTCAGTTATATCCTTTCACAGAATGATAATCCCTTCATTGTGGCTATTCATTGGCTTCTACTCTACAATAATTTTAAACAAATCAGAAAACATTGATAAAAAAGCTAAAAGAGACATAATGCTGATACTAGACACATAGTAGGCACTGGTCAACTTGATTCACAATAACATTATCCTAGTTGAGTATTCTCAACTTGATCATGGCCACAGATTCTCAGGAATATCCAAAGGAATTTCAACCAAATTATTAAAAAGTACATACAGGCAAAAAATGTAAAATCAAAGTTACTTTTATTGGTTTTGAGCTAAAATCATCCCAATGAAGTGAGTGTGGTAACACTGAATTAGTTATGCTGATCATAAACTATGTCCCTGTTGATGACATCACAGGAATTTCAGTGGATAAAATAGTAACAATGAAAGAGATAGCATTCCATTTATAAACATGTATAGTTATTTTGGAACAATTCTAAGATAGTTTTTATTCACTTACCTGTTCATTGTCTTTTATATGAGATCCTTCGGGAATCGCTTCTACACCTTTCTCATCACCTGTTCTTCTAGATGCATCTTTAAGAAATGCAATCACTTTATCTTCTGGTAAATACTCAGGGTCCCACAAGAGCTGATCATCATTTTCATATACTAAATAAGTAAAACACAGCATTTAAAAAATTGCCAAAACTTACATACTTTGTGTTTAAACAAACATAACAAAGTACGTAACAACTCACACTTGGAATCAAATGTTGAAAAATGAGAGGTAAAGTGTGGTCCTACTACTTGCCTGACTTACTTCGTGGACAGCATTTATAGCTTAAGTAAATTAAGCAACTAAACAAAGATGGGCCTACTACTTTATAGTCCCCTTTGGATCCAATCTGATTTGAGCTTATGGAATTCCAAGGTCTTTTGGCTTGAATATATTACCTCCACTATTTACTACCTATATGATGTTGGGCAAGTTATTTCACTTCTTTCTGCCTCATCTATCATCTATAAAATGGAATAAAAATAATTCTGCCACATGAGTTGTAAGTATTTAAAGCACCTTAAAGCAGAAACTATACTAGAGAAGAATGAGGAGTAAATAGAAGGTCAAAAAAATAAAGTAGAAAACTCTTTTGAACAATTTGGTGTGGAGAAGAGATAGTACAGTAGAGCTAGAAAGGAAGTAGAGTGGAAAAAAGATTTTGTTTTTGTCTTTAAAGATGGAAGGTATAAGTATTTATGCCAGTGGGATGGAGCCAATTTGAGAAAGACATTAAGTTTAAAAGACAAAGGACAACTGATAGTGTCAAGATTCCTTGTATTATGAAAAGGGATCAATAGCTAATTAAGGCTCTCCTATATACCAGACAGGAAGAAGTGCTGCCAGAATGCTCCTTGGAAGCAAGAATGGCTAGACTTTTTGGTCATGTTGTCAGAAGGGACCATTCTTTGGAGAAGGATATCATGCTTGGTAAAGTGGAGGGTCAGCGGAAAAGGGGAAGACTCTCAACGTGATGGATTCACACAGTGGCTGCAATGATGGGCTTAAATACAGCAAGGGTTCTGAGGATGGTGCAGGATCAGATAGTGTTTTATTCTGTTGCACAAAGAGTCACTATAAGTAGCTGACTTGATGGAACCTAACAATAACCAAGGAGGGGTCGCTATGAGTCGGGTCCGATTCAACGGCACATAACAACAACAACAACAACAAGTACCAGGCACCACATTTTAAGTGTTTTCACATATATTACCTTGTCCTTTCCCCAACAAAATACACTTCAAAAACTTCTTCCATGTTCCAAGGAACAATCCATCTTCTTCTGTTTCCCAAACTAAGTGCAGTTCACAGGAGGATAACCTCTAGAAAATTTTTCCTTTGGAAGCTCTGGTGGCGTCCTTTCCCAACATTCTGGTCAAATTCTATTGAAACTCCTAAAACCCCTATAGTATAAAGTAAAGGATATACTGCCACTGATTTCTGTTGTCTGCTCAACCTCTGCTCATTGAAGGGAGCAGACTACAGTTTTTATATTCTCGGTGTGGGAGGTAGACAGGGCATATAAGGAAAACTCAGGAAGGAAGAAGCAGAGTGTGGATCCCGGAGACCCCAGTACTGTCCCAGTTAAATACTCATATTGGGCCTGTAAGACAAGCACAAATTACCTAGGAGATATTTCTGGGATAATTGCCATTGTTTTAGAAGTTCCTGGCAGCCAGGATACAGAAATCTCTCTAAGCTGAATAGACAACCATTATCAAATGGCACCAATGACAAGGCAGATCCCCTCAAACTGTGGCCAGCTTGGAGAATAAAAGCTCACTGCCATTGAGTCGGTCCTGACGCACAGAGACCCCTCCTCCTTTGGTTTCTGAGGTGGTGTCTCTACAGAAGTAGATTGCCTAGTCTTCCTTCCAAGGAGTGGCTGGTAGGTTTGAACCTCCAGCCTTCTGGTTAGCAGTCAAGTGCCTCAGGCACTATGCCAGAATGCTTAATAAAGTACAGGATCAGCAAAGAAAGAGGAAAACCCTCAATGATATGGATTAACACAATGGCTGCAACAATGGGCTCAGGCATAGCAATGACTGTGAAGATGGCACCAGACCAGGCAGTGTTTGGTTCTGTTGTACATGGGATCTATATGAGTCAGAATAGACTCCATGGTACATAACAAGAAGAAGCCAGGTAGGCTAGTCTTTATTATTTCATTAACCTCAGAGTAATGTCACAGTTTTATACAATTACAATACACTCAATAAAGACCATGCAGTAAAAACAACTAGGATTGCCACAGGTAATATACCACACATGGCCTTTATTGGTTCCAGAAACAAACCAAATTATTTTGCAGTTAAGAATACACTCCAAATAAAATATGTATCTTTTGACTATGATTTATATAAAATACACAGTATGGTTGTTTTTAATTAAATGGCTGTGTAGAATGACTAAGATGCCAAGTAGATGAGAAATTTAATAAACGACCTATTATGATAAACACTGAAAAAGGAGAAATAGCTTATATTACAACATGAAGGAAAAAAAATTCATAATAGAAATAGAAAACAAAGAACTTTTGTAATTATATTAAGTGACATAAACTTGCTTGATTCTGAAAGATCACAATCAATGAGATATAATGGATCTTCTGAAACTACTTGTAAATATTAAAACTTGTAAAAATCTGATAAGTATAGCCATCATCGATCACTGGAAGACAAATTATGCTTGTCAGCAAAATGAGTTGTCTAAATAATTTAACAAAGTTCATTGTGTGACTGGGTCATGAAGGAAGAATGACCTTGGAGAGAAAAAAACTTGATGTAGAAAGCTGAGCAGCCACCATCACAACAAAACCATAAAAAGACCTCTCTAATTGGGTAAATTCCTAATAAAGAAAAGTCTACTAATTACCAGTTTTAACAAAAGTAATAGTTATTCCATTTTTAGTACCTAAAGAAAAATTCTTTTGGATCAATGTATCATAAGGATGAAAATGCAATCAATAATTAGCATTATTATGGTGTGATTTAAGAGGTTTACAAAAAAAAACCTTCACATTCTTAAAAGATCACAGTGTGTTAACAGTACCATTTATTATCAACTAAGCGTTCTGCATTTGTCCATTTCTCAGTAAATAACCTAAAAATGTCAAAATGTTCATTCAAAAAAAAAAAAAAAAACCCCACCAAACTCACTGCCATCGAGTTGGTTCTGACTGATACCAACCTTGGTTTTCCGAGATGGTATCTCTACAGAAGTAGATTGCCTAGTCTTCCTTCTGAGGAGTGGCTGGCGGGTATGAACCACCAGCCTTCTGGTTAGCAGTCAAATGCCTTAGGCATTTCGCCACCAGAGTTCATAAATGTTCATTAGAAGTAGTTTATATATACTTTCCTATCCACCAGCCACTCCTCGGAAGGAAGATGGGGGCAATCTACTTCCATAGTGATACTGCCTCAGAAACCCAAGGAGGGGTCGCTACGAGTCGGGTCTGACTCGACGGCAAACAACAACAACATTCACTGCTTTGTAATTCTTAGCCATCACCCTAAAACTTTCATTACCAAACACAACTCACTGCCATCGAGTCAGTTCTGACTCATAGCAACCTCCACTGGGTTTTTAAGGCTGTGTATCTTTATGGAAGCAGATAGCCTCCTCATCCTCCCATGGAGCAGCTAGTGGGTTTGAAATGCTGACCTTCTGGTTGGTAGTCAAAGGCCTATATCCACTACACCACCAGAGCTCCTTATGTCATCTTAGTACAAAAATTTGACTGGATAGAAGAAATACTTTTAATTGCTCCTTTCCCCTGATTGTTTTTTTTTCCTAAGCGCTCATTTACTTTTCAATTAATCTAGTCCAAGGTTCCAAATCTTATCACTATTTACATTTTTGGTCAGAAAATTCTTTGTGAAGGAGGAGCTGTCCTGCTCATCACAGGATGTATACCAACATTCCTTATCTAATCATAAAGCTAGTATTTATTCAATTTAGCACATGGCACGACCAAAAAAAAAAAAAAAAAAAACTTTGAAAAATCAGCCTATGAAGGTTTCTCATCTGCCCAGCATCTCTCTGAGATTAAACCATTTCTCACATGACCTGGGTGAGGATGACCCAAGACTAACCAGAATACTCACTCATACCTCTGGTCAGTGAGAGATCCATATTTGTGCCCATTCCAAAGAAAGGTGATCCCACAGAATGTAGAAATTATAGAACAATATCACATGCAAGTAAGATATTACTGAAGATAATTCAGAAACGTTTGCAGCAGTATATTGACAGAGAACTTCCAGAGGTTCAAGCCGGATTCAGAAGAGGACGTGGAACAAGGGATATCATAGCTGTTGTCAGATGGATCTTGGCTCAAGGCAAAGAATACCAGAAAGAGGTTTACTTGTGTTTTATTGACTATGCAAAGGCATTTGATTGTGTGGATCATGACAAATTATGGATAACATTGAGAAGAATGGGAATCCCTGAGCACTTGATTGTACTCATGAGGAATCTGTACCTTGATCAGGAGGCTGTCGTTCGAACAGAACAAGGGGACACTACATGGTTTAAAATCAAGAAGGGAGTGCGTCAGGGTTGTATTCTTTCTCCACACTTATTCAATCTATATGCTGAGCAAATAATCCGAGAAGCTGGACTATATGAAGAAAAACGTGGTATCAGGATTGGAGGAAGAATCATTAACAACCTGAGATATGCAGACGATACAACTTTGCTTGCTGAAAGTGAGGATGACTTAAGGCACCTACTGATGAAGGTTGAAGAATACAGTCTGCAGTATGGATTACATCTCAACATAAAGAAAACAAAAATCCTCACAACTGGACCAATGAGCAGCATCACAATCAATGGAGAGAAGATTGAGGTTGTCAAGGAATTCACATTGCTTGGTTCTACAATCGATGCCAACGGAAGCAGCAGTCAGGACATTAGACGACGTGTAGCATTGGGAAAGTCAACTGCGAAGGAACTGTATCAAGTGCTGAGGAGCAAGGATATCTCCTTGAGGACTAAGGTGCACCTGACACAAGCCATGATATTTCCAATCACCTTGTATGCATGTGAGAGCTGGACAATGAATAGGGAAGACCGAAGAAGAGTTGATGCTTTTGAGTTGTGGTGCTGGCGAAGAATGCTGAAAGTACCATGGACTGCTAAAAGAACTAACAGATCTGTCCTGGAGGAAGTGCAGCCAGAATGCTCCTTGGAAGCAAGAATGGCCAGACTTCGTCTCACCTATTTTGGTCATGTTGTAAGAAGGGACCATTCCCTGGAGAAGGATGTCATGCTTGGTAGGGTGGAGGGTCGACGAAAGAGGGGGAGGCCTTCAACGAGATGGATTGATACAGTGGCTGCGATGATGGGCTCGAGTATAGCAGGGATTGTGGGGCTGGTGAGGGATCGGGCAGTGTTTCGTTCTGCTGTGCATGGGGTCGCTATGAGTCAGAAATGACTCGACGGCACTTAACAACAACATAACAACAACAATGATTCAAACTGAATCACCAAGAGTTCTCCCAGCCTTTTCCTGGAGCTCATTTTTGCTGGTTCTCTACATATAAGACAAGTGTAAAATGTAAGCCTAGAGCTCCCAGGTGCTATCTGAACTTATCTAACAATAAAGGAAAGAGGGAGAAGGGAGGAACAACTGATATCATCAGAGCCACCCCCAGCCCCTGTGAATCCACTTATATTTGAAGCCAGCCCAGCCCAGACCTTTCCCATCAAGCAAGGTAGTAAATTCTTTTTACTTAAGCTAATTCAGTTGGGTTTTTGACATTTGCAACGAGAAACACATCAATTGGTGCTTTCAGAAAATTTGAATAAAACAAATACAATAGATAAGATTAATCATCTGCTGAGTATTAATGCCACTTACTGAGCACTTACTATTTGCCAGACCCTGTGCAATAAAGATAATTACTGGTGATTGGAATACAAAAGTTGGAAACAAAGAAGCATCAGTAGTTGTAAAATATGGCCCTGGTGATAGAAATGACACCAGAGATATGACAGAATTTTTTAAGACGGATGACTTACTCATAGCAAATTACCCTTTTTCAGTAACATAAATAGTGGCTATACACGGGGACCTCACCAGAATGAATACACAGGAATCAGATCGACTACTCTGTGCAAAGAGGCGATGGATAAATTCAGTATCTTCAGCCAAAACCAGGCCAGGAGCTGACTGTGGAACAGACCATCAATTGCTCATATGGAAGTCCCAAGTTGAAACTGAAGAAAATTAAAACAAGTCCACCAAAGACAAAATATAGCCTTGACTATAACCCACCTGAATTTAGAGACCATTTGAAGAACAGATTTGATGTACTGAACACCAATGACCGAAGACCAGACGAGTTGTGGGATGACATCAAGAACATCATACATGAAGAAAGCAAAAGGTCATTAAAAAGACAAGAAAGAAAGAAAAGACCAAAATGGATGTCAGAAGAGACTCTAAAACTTGCTCTTGAATGGCGAGTAGGTAAACTGAATTGAGGAGATGATGAAATAAAAGAGCTAAACAGACGATTTCAAAGGGCCACTAGAGAAGACTAAGTAAAGTATTAGAATGAAATGTGCAAAGACCTGGAGTTACAAAACCAAACAAGAACATACTCAACATTTCTCAAGTTGAAAGAACTGAAGAAAAAAATTCTAGCTTCAAGTTTCAGTACCAATGGATTCTATGGGTAAAATATTGAATGATGTAGGAAGCATCAAAAGATGGAAGTCATTGTACCAAAAAGATTTGTTGATGTTCAATCATTCAGGAGATAGCATATGATCAAGAAAGAACCAATGGCATTGAAGGAAGAAGTTGAAACTGTACTGAAGGAATTAGGGAAAAACAAGTCTCCAGGAACTGAAAGAAACCCACTGAGATGACCCAAAACAGATGCAACATTGGAGGAGCTTACTTGTTTATACCAAGAAATTCGAAAGGCAGACAACTGGCCAACTGACTGGAAAAATTTGGTATTTGTGTCTATTCTAAAGAAAGGTAGTCCAACAGAATATGGAAATCATCAAACAGTGTATCATTAACATCACCTGCCAGTAAATTTTGCTAAAGATAATTAAAAAATAGTTGCACGGGTATACTGAGAGAAAACTTCCAGAAATTTAGACTGTATTCAAAAGAGGATCTGCAATGAGGGTTATCATTGCTGATGTCAGATGAATTTTGGCTGAAAGAAAATCAGAAAAATGTTTACCTGTGTTTTATTGACTATGCAAAGGCATTCGACTGTGTGGATCATAACAAATTATAGATAACAATGCAAAGAAAGGAAATTCCAGAACACTTAATTGTGCTCATGAGGAACTTGTACACAGACCAAGAAAGAGGCTGTCGTTCACACAGAACAAGGGGATACTGCATGGTTTAAAATCAACGAAGGTGTGTGTCAGGGTTGTATCCTTTCACCATACTTATTCAATCTATATGCCAAGAACCACGACTATATGAAGAAGAACTCAGCATCAGGATTGGAGGAAGATTCATTAACAACCTCTGATATGCTGATGACACAACCTTACTTGCTAAAAAGTAAAGATGACCTGAACCATTTACTGACAAAGATCAAAGATTCAGCCTTCAGTGTGGATTACTCCTCAACATAAAGAAAACAAAAATCCTCACAACTGGGCCGATAAGCAACAAACATCATGATAAAAGGAGAAAAGACTGCGGTTGTCAGGGATTTCATTTTACTTGGGTCCACAATCAACACCCATGGAAGCAGAAGTCAAGAGATCAAACATAGTATTGCACTGCACAAATCTGTTACAAAAGACCTCTTGAAAGTGCTAAGGAGCAAAGATGTCACTTTGAAAACGAAGGTGCACCTGACCCAAGCCATGGTATCTTTAAATGCCTCACATGATGTGAGAGCCAGGCAACGAGTAAAAAGACTGAAGATGAGTAGATGCCTTTGAATTATGGTGTTATTAGCAAAGAATACCAAAAACACCACGGACTGCCAAAAGAATGAACAAATATATCCTGGAAGAAGTGCAGCAGGAACGCTTCTTAGAAGTGAGAATGGCCAGACTTCATCTCACCTACTTTGGTCATGTTGTCAGAAGGGACTGTCCCTGGAAAAGGGTATCATGCTTAGTACAGTAGAAGGTCAGCAAAAAACCCTCCATGAGATAGACACAGTGGCTGCAACAATGGGCTCAAGTATTGCAAGGATTCTGAGGACAGTGTAGGCCTAAACATTCTGTTGTACATGGGGTCACTATGGGTCAGATATGACACCATAGCACCTAATAACAATAACATGCTGTTAAGTGGTTTACAAATTTTATATTATATGCACTCCTTACCACAGCTCTGTGAATAAATGCTATTTTACAAAGGAGAAAAAGAGGTTAAATAAGTCCAAGGCCAAATGTCTAGGTACTGATCCATGTTTACTACTCAAAATTCATTCTGTTAACACAATTCTATGCCTACTCATCAACACAGCCACCAAGTGTTACTAAGTACGTATGTGGGAAGAATCAGACCAGGTAATAAGATTACAAAGATGAAGAAACGAATAGCTGTAAGACACTGTGCTAAACATAAATGATAATTTACATAATTTTAAGCAATTTTTAATAAACATGCAGCTAAGGAGATTTTGTAACCAAAACAGATATATTCAAAGGAACATACTTGAAAAGTGACTATAACTAAGAAATCTTGCATAATTATTTGAATTAAGAGTAATAATAACTGATAATTGCTATATAATCTGCACAGAGGCTAGTGAAAAAGAAGTAAGATGGCAGAAAGAACTTTTCAGTGTCTCTGCAGGGTATTTAGTAAGAGGATTTCCTTCTACAAATGACAAAGAGAATTCTAATCCATCTGTCAAACAATCCCTACACTGAAGATACCAGAACATCTTAATTTTGTGAAACTTTTATTAAATCCATTCAAACCAAATATTCTTCCTTTTGAGGCTGAACTCACTAAATAATTTAATGATGAAAACCATTCTGTGAAATTTTTTGCATAGAAATAAACTAATCAGCATTATCCCTTTGACAGCTTTATTTCTAATTGTGTGATTTACAGGATAACGTCACAGGGGTTTGGTTTGTATAAATAAGGTACCCTAAGTAGAGATGATTTCTGAGTATCCTGACAAAAGTGTAAATTCCTAATTCAAAGCTAAGGAAAGGCCCTATACCATTGCGACCCCTCAGAATCATCCTGTTAAATCTAGTCTGATCATCACACACAACCAAATTTTTCAAAAGGTGTAATTCATAAATCACGCCTTTTCCTGGGGGGGGGGGAGTATAATTGCTTTCTAAAATCATGCTAAATTTGGAAATGCCAAAACAGAATTTGAAACACTAAAAAGTTAGAGACTCATCATTTAAATATTCACTGCAGCTCATTTAAATATTCACTGCAGCGTATGACAACATATTAAAAGGTAATTAAAACTATCTTTTAGTGATCTGCCATTAAACTGAGATGTTTTTCTACTCAAGTTCTAAGTATAAAATTTCCCTAGTCAGGGACTACTATCATTCACAGCCATAATTTAAAAGAAATTTAATATAAAGAAACAAATGTCTTGCTTTCAGTTCTTCCTATCTTTGCAGAGTAAACTACTCAATGAAGGTACACTAACCATTACATCACATCAAAATAAAGATAACTTTTGAAATTCAGCTACAAAAATAAATATAAAAATCAGTGAATGATTTTATTTTATATACAATATGTATCAGTCACTCCATAGTCAATTCCTGTATGTTGCAGAAATTAACTTTAAAATGAGCATAAGCTGTTACAGGTATGTTAAACATTTTTGCTGTCATTAAAATTTATTGGCCTGTGGTGTTCCCCTGACTGCTTATGACCTGCTGATTGTCCCTGAAAGAATGGGCCTACTTAGAATATAAAGAAAGTTTTTAGAAGGAATGCTAAACAGAAAAGAAATGAAAGACTTTTACAACTGTAAAGGGCCCTGCATATGTAAAGCTGAAATGTGAAGAAAACAAATAAAAGAAATGAAAAAGATTTCTAGCTCTAGGTGATGTCACACTGCACATCATAAACACACAGACACATACAGACAACAGAGAGAGAGAGAGAGAGAGAGAGAAAGAGAGCATTCTTTCTAAAATCCATCCTTAGTAAATAATCTGAACAGGTTCTTTTTTTGAAAAAAAATCTTTTATTATCAGAAGTAAGCATTTATACTTCATCTTAGGACATAGGTTAAAATGATGAAAATTTATGTAAATTTTACCAAATTATTCTAGAAACACAGTTATCAAAGTACTCAATTTGAATAACTACTATCATAAGTCTCAGAAGCAAAGCGTTCTCTATCAGTTGTTGACTCAAGTTGAATTTAAAAAAAAAAAATTCCCACAAAACTTCCATGGTCATAAAATAATCTTTTTTAAAAAACTAAATTATAAAGAACAAAAAAGGGTATGTTCAAAGTATTAAAAATATGAAAAAAAAGAAATGAGGTTAAGATATTTTAAGTCACTTAAAAATAAAAAAAAAAAGCATTCACTTTTCTTCAGTTGTGGTTTTTTTTTTTTTGCTACTTCTAAGGGCAAAAAGCAGTGAACACATTTCTTCTTACAGAAATAACACAGGGTGCTGCTCTTTGATAAAGCAGTGAGCTTTACAATAGGCTCTTGCAGTCTGATCCCATTTCACATATTAAAATAACATTTTATTACTTCACAAGCACAAGGTTAGCTATGTAGCGTTACTTAAAACCCACCTTTTTCATTTTCTTTGTATCTACAAATGCCAACTGGAATCTCTGCTTGAAACATGGAGCCCACCATAATCTCCTATTTTAAAAATAACATAAAATATTAGTAAGATCTAATACAAATTTCATATCCATCTTCTAGGTTTACAATCTGTCTGGATAAACTGTTTCTGATTTCTTTGTCTTAAAATACAGATATAAGCAGTTAAATACCTCAAAGGAGTATTGTGAGGATGAATGAGTTAATAATAGATTAGTGCTTGAATATGATTGGCTGAAAATACTATTAACAATAATGGGGTGAGAAATACAATATAAACAATGGATACAATCTTTACCTTTAATAAATTACTTAAAAAAATGAGTAAGATAATTGTAAAATACACTGAGAAACAGAAAGACAATTCAGACAATTTTAGAATCCCTACATTCTAAAACAGTACTTCTTTTAATATACGGTCCTTGGACTAGAAGCATCAGTGTCACCTAGGAAATTGTTAGAAACGCAGATACCCAGACCTACTGAATCAGAAACTCTGCGAACCAGAGTATTGGTATAAAGGTTGGCAGGGGCCAGATAGATGAAACTCCAAAGCAAATGGAAAGCAGGTTAGTGCCTGACCTTCAATAAAATGATAAAAAAGTAACCTCCCCCCAAAAAAAAAAAAAAAAAACATAATTAAGTCTTGTTTTAGAAAATCTGGTAATCACATTTCTTCAGTCAAATCACAGATTAGGGGAAACTGGCTATTCAGAGGGCCACTGACAATAACTAATGAAATTTCACAACAGAGGACCACCAAAGGTACAGGTATTCACTTCTGTTTGGTGGCTAAGTGTTAAGAATAAACTTCCCAGCATTTTCAAAATAAAGATCTGGGCAACGAAGGTTCAAAGTCATGTCTAATATGTCTAAGTAATTATTAGGATTTAAAAATTCCTCTCTCCTATAGTGTAGTGTCTAAGGCATCTGACTGCTAACCAGAAGGCTGGAGGTTCAAACCCACCAGCCACTCCTCAGAAGGAAGGTTGGGCACTCTACTTCCATAGTGATATGCCTCGGAAATTCAAGGAGGAGTCACTATGAGTCAGATACGAATCGACGGCAGCGCATTGCGTTGTGCTGTTTCTCTCCTATTAAAAACTTGTTATTTTTTACTGATGTTAGAATATCATTTTATCTAATATAAATTCAGAAAGAGGCTTTATGGAATAGTGTTACATCTGTGTAACAAGGCTTTCTTACGGTTACTTTTCCAAAGAATATCACATACACAAATTTTCTCCAATCTTACATAAGAATTTTCCTTATGTCTCTAGCTGTAATTGTTTCACTATAAAAAGAGTGTTCCATTGTCACTTTATCACATGCCTTTATTACAATTCCTTCAACTTTACTCACCTATTCCTACCAGAGAAGATAGTGAAGTTATCAACCCTGGCTGGAGTGCTTCTAAAAATATCAATGCCTGGGTCCATTCCAGACCAAATAAATCAGAATTTCTAGAAGACGACCCTGGTAATTGGTTCTTTAACATGAAGCCAGGGTTGAGAACTTCAAGACTAGTATAAAGATAAGACACCTCCTTTTTCCTACAGAGTTCACAGCACTTCTTTTTTACTTACTAGTTCCTTCTGTAGGACAGGGGGAAAAAAATAGCATCTAATGAGCAAATACAGCAATGGGCTCTGTTTGGGGCTTTTTTTTAAAAAAGATTGGGCAATCTACTTCCGTAGTGATACTGCCTTGGAAACCCAAGGAGGGGTCGCTATGAGTCCAGGCCGACTCGAGGGCACTTAACAACAACAACAGATATAGGAGCTCTGGTGGTACAGTGGATTAAGGCATTTGGCTGCTAACCAAAAGGTTAGTGGTTTAAACCCACTAATCACTCTGCAGAAGAAAGATAAAGCAGTCTGCTTCCGTGAAGATTTACAGTCTTGGAAACCCAGTGGGAGTCACTATGAGTCAGAATCATCTTGATGGTAGTGAGTTTCTTTTTTTTTAGGTATCTTGTATGTAAATGTTATTAAACCCTTAGCAAACCCCAAAAGGCTAATATTATTATTGCCATATTATCTATGAGGAGCTGAAACTAAAGAAATTAAGTAATTTCCTCAGGACCACACAATTAGTAAAGTTTTGGAACTGTACCTTGAACTCAGGTTTGATATCAAAGTGGCTTCCTCTACCCTAGTTTCTCTAAAAATTAAATTTCATCTTGTAAGCCTTAGAAAATGAATCTCTGAATCTTGAGAAGTATTTACTACAATACAACAAAATAAAAAAAATAAAATATGGATTTTCTGTGGTCTGCTTTATTACAAAATTTTTCTCAGGAAAGGACTACTAGCACTCAGCAAAGGCTATTTCACCTTCCCTGAGCTTTTGTTCCTTCATTAAAAAAAAAAATATATAGTAAACACTTAATCAAATACTCTATTGGGCACTCCCAATACAAGAAAAAAAAAATTCTGGATAACAAATATATAAACTTGAATTTACGGTGGAAAATAGCAGTTTAAGAGGACTCTCAAAGTTTTCTACCTTTTGTTTTCCCCCCATCTTAGCGCTACATGGCATAAAAATTAGGGAGGGGTACTAGATTGAAAAATCAGAAAGACTATATTGAATAACATTTGCCAATTAGTAACTTTAGTGATATTTGTTTGCTGTGTTCAGTCCCATCATTCATTCATTCCTCACTCACTCAAATTAACACACACTGCATATATTGTGCTAATTTTCCGTTAGCATTGACCCACATTGAGATCTTTCTCTTCTTCCTGCTATAGCTCTTTTTGCTGGTTTCATTCAATTTGACATTTAATAACGCATCCACTCATGTTACATTTACATAATTTCTTTCAAAGGATGTCCCTTTATTCCCTCAGCAAACATGAGCTTCTGGAGAAAAGAAACCTGTCTCTTAATAACTATGTAAACAACAGATGATGAGTCACTTGCTGAATATAGAAAATTATGCTTCCTAAATCTTTAGACTTCAGTAACTAATTATTAAAAGTTATCTGGCATCTATATCTTTATTAGGGAACACAAGGCAAATGTGTATCAGAAACATATCTCTATAAACACATAAACAGATCAATTCAAGGTTAAGCCCTGAATCTTTGGGTAGTCAAGACTTCATTTGAATACGTCCTTCTTCCAAATAGAAACTTGAGTATAAGATGATCCTTCATTTTAATCAGCAAAAGAGCCAGCACTTTAAGATTGCCCCAGACATCCTAAAACACACAATTTAAACCGACCAGAAAAATACCACAAGTAAGGCTCAAAAGTATTAGTTAAATAATTAAACATCATGACTTATATAAAAGATGCTAGGAAATACACAATCCCCATTGAATCTGATGGTTTGGGATATTCTGCTTCCAAAATGATTGTTTATACGTAAATTTAAAATTGGACCTAAGAAAAATAACCAAAACTTTAAAGAAAAGTTTTTAAGAGAAAAATAATCTATTAAAAAAATGACATTTCTTCTAAATTATTTGCTTTAATCAATTCTACATTTCTTTTTGTCTTAGTTGACAAAAGGTACTTTATTAATTTTGTTTTCTACTCTTTTCACAACCTAGTGAATATTAATTTTGTTTCCTATTTTTTTGCACAACCCAATGAAAATAGAAAAGGTTACACTGGTTGTATAGGTTGATTGGCATTCACCCTCCATTTCTGCTTTATCAATGTTGACATTCTATACTGGAGAGCTTGGAAAGCTAAAAAGAGTACATCTCCCAGACTGCTGTGCAGCAAAGAATCTTGATGCAAATAAAATTAACTATTAGATAAACTCTGAGATTGAGAAAGCAGGGTACTTGGATATTTTCTGCTAGCAAGGAAGACTGTGGACCCAGTTTTTCTGTAGCAGTGTTATAAAGTCTAGCCTCTACTTTGTTAAAAATTAATAATTTATTTTTCGTTGTTGAGAAGTCTATAAGATATTTTGATAGATTTTCCTGAAAGGTCAATAACTCCTTTACAGAAACTTAAAATTAATTTTTCATTTAAAAATTTTTCAATTTAATTTTATGTTTGAATAAATGATGCTATATAATTTTATAATTTAAAAATTTATTAATAAATTATCTTTAGTTTAAGATTTTATTTTTATTCTACAGAAAAATAAATATATACATATACACACACACACATACATACATACATATATAGACACCACTCATCAAACAATGTATTTGCCTGCTTTAAGACCCATGATAATCATGTTTCCTTCCTATATCACTTTTGAACACATTGGAATTTTTCTAAGCATTAAGTTTTCCTGATTTCCAACAACTTTTTCATATTACTCTTACATGATCAACTCTTAATGCACTTTTTCTTGAATATTTTATTATTTTTAGATGAAAGTTTACACAGTGAATTAGGTTTTCATTAACAATTTTAGTACAAATTGTTCTGTGACATTGGTTCACCCTGTATCAACATTCTCATTTCCCTTCTGTTTGTTCTGTTTGCATTGATCTAGCTTCCCTTCCCCTCCTTGCTTTCTCATCTTTGCTTTTGGGTAAATGTTGTCTCATGTAGTTAACTGTTTAAGGGACATATTACTCTTGAGTGATACTTTTTATTTTATAATCCAATCTATTGTTTAGCTGAAAGGTGACCTCCAGGAGTGGTTGCAGTTCTAGGTTAAAAGGTTATCTTAGGGTGACAGTCTCGGGTGTTCCTCCAGTCACTATCAGTCCAGTAAGTCTGGTCTTTTTTACGAATTTGAGCTTTTCTCCCATTGTAACCAGGAGCTTCTACTGTGTCCCAGGTCAGAACAACTGGTAGTGGTAACGGCACCATCTAGTTCTTCTGGTCTCAGGTTAGAATAAGCCACAGACTGTGTGGACTTTTAGTCCAATGGATTAGTTTCTTCTTTTAGTCTTTGGTTTCTTTCATTCTTTTTCACTCCAGACAAGTAGAGACCTCAGTTCTATCTTAGATGTCTGGCTAAAAGCTTTTAACTAGTCACCAAAGTAGACTGTAGAACATTAACCTTATGAACTATGCTACACCAATTTACTAAGTTATCCCATGAAGCTATGGTTCTAAGCCTTTCAACCCAGTAAACCAATTCCATGATTTGTTTGGGTAGGTCTAGGAAATCTCTGTAACTGTGCTCCCTAGATACTTTATCTATGGATACATATGCACAACACACAAACATGTATTTACATATGCTGACAGATGGTGGTGCATATGGTTATCAACTGCTAAACAAAAGGTCAGCAGTTAGAAACCACCAGCTGCTCTACAGGAGAAAGATGAGGCAGTTAGCTTCTATAAAGATTTACAACCTTGGAAATTCTACAGGGCAGTTCTACTCTGTACTACAGAGTCAACTATAGTTGCAATCAACTTGATGCCAATGGGTTTGGACTTTTCCATTGGTTATCAAAAAACCTAATCAAAGCCACTGTCAATGAGTCTGGTTCTGATTCATAGCAACCCCCACTGATCTGATTTCCAAGTTGATAAACTTTACGGAAGTAAATTGTCTCATCTTCCTTCCATGGAGCAGCTAGTGGGTTTGAACTACTAACCTTCTGATTAGCAGTTAAATGACTTTGGCACCATGCCACCAGAGCTCCTTTTTGTTGGTATAGATAATACCTATATATCTATATGTGACATATTCTCATGCCTTCCTTAGAAATATATGCATACACTTTTACCTATGTAACCATATACATACTTTTTGGTTATTACTATTGTTGCAAAAATTGAATACATTATATATAACATTTGGAGGGTCAACGAAAGAGAAGAAGGCCCTCAATGACATGGATTGACACAGTGGCTGCAACAGTGGGCTCAGGTATAGCAAGGATTGTGGAGCTGGTGTGGGACTGGGCAGTGTTATGTTCTGCTGTGCATGAAGTCGCTATGAGTCAGAGACAACTCAACAGCTATTAACAACAACAACAACATATATAACATTTATCAAGTTGTCTCTTTTTCTTATGTAGTTCTCAGTGCTTTCATTTACTTTGGTCAAACTGTGTGGACTTTACTTTTATTTGGTATTGTCTTTACCATCATTAAAAAAAAAAAAAAGAGTGTGTTATTTAGAAAGTGATTCCCCTTCCTCCTCTTCCTCCCATCCCTGGTTAACCATAACAAAGAACATTTCTTTTTGTGTATACCCATCTATTCTCAACTTTTTATAATAGTGAGATTATATAATATTTGTAACTGACTTGTTTCACTCACCATAGTGTCTTCCGGATTTATCCATGTTATGACATGTTTTGTAGATAGATTTATTTTAAACAGTAACTTAATTATGTACAGTTACAGAGAAGGCCAAATCTGTCTGTTGAAGCAATGTATTTATCAGTTATACATATCAACGTTAAATTCATTCTGAGAATTTTGCCCTTTACAAAGTAGGAAGGGTTAAAAAAATTGGTAATCTAAATTATAAAGCAAAATTTACTTAACAATTATTGAAGGCACCACAATTATTTTCCAAAACATAAAAATTACATGTCAGGCTTGTGACAGGGCCACAAAAAGTCTCCTCTAGCACTAGTTCAGAAATTTGGCTTTCTAATCTTGGTTGGAGTACTGGTTTGATTCTTTCCATACAATGATTTTATTATATGAAGAGATAAATACTTCTCTCACCTGGATGAATTAAAAGGAAGTGTAAACATTTACCAAGTACTTATATTTTATAAAAAACTTACCACCAACTTTATTAATATATATACCTTATTAATATTATATAATAATATAAAGAATAACTATTCTTGGCATTTTTACATTAATTTATCTAAGTTTGGGGGAAATATGGTTCAAATTACCTTTTTCCAGTCTTCTGATGGAATATAATCTTCATCTTCTTCAGATTCTTCCTCAATTTCACTATCTAGAATAAACAAGACAATAGTGTAAAATGCTTATCCTATGCACCTCTATATGTCTGTATATTATTTTTACATCTACCATCAAATATTCAGATACACTCAAAGGTATTTTCAGAGTTAGGCCACATAGGCAAAGATGTTGTTGTTGTTGTTGTTATGTGCCGTCGAATCGGCCCCGACTCATAGTTGTAAGCAAATCATCAATATCCTAATGATAATACATCCTTAATCAATATATTAATAGAAGAAACAGTGGATTTCAAAAAGTGCTCCTTGAAACACTATGGAATTTGTAGCACCACTTTGGGGGCAGCATGCAAAGGGAAGGGGTATATTTTAAAGATTTCCATTCTCCCCAACCTCTCTTGAAATCAGAGCAGGAAAGCTGCTGTTTATATTTTGGAATAAAAATGCATTTATATAAATGAGTGGGAAATGTGAAAGCTATTAGACACTCAGCACCCTAAAATTCTATCATTGCACACAAACTTTGAAAAGACAGTACAATAGAAATTAATTCTATGGAAAAGTTAAGTATTATATGTATAACTTCCATGCAAACCACTGTAACGGAAATACTAGATTAGCAATATGAAATAAAGATAGCTTCAAAAAGATAAAGTAGTCACTTAGCATCCCATTTTAGTTAAAACGCAGAAGCAAATTTTGGCAATGGATTTCTTTTACAGAAAAAAATAGCACTAGTTTAGCCCCAAAGTCAAAATTAAACACAATTATTTCAGTAACTAATCACTCTTTGCATAAAGACATTTTTCACTTGAACCAGATCTTTGATCAAAACCTGCACAAAACTATCATTAGCAGCACTACATTCACTTCTAAACTAAATATGTAACAAATCATGCCTGCAGAGCAGGAGCCATGCTTTAATCAGTCATTACATAAAGGTATTTTATGAGAGGTAATTTATCTTCAGCATTTTTCCACCTTTTAATGAATAAAAAAGACTATAAATTTAAATAACAGTTTGTTTGACCTGTTATTATAAAAGAGCTGTCTTCTAGATAACAATTCATGCTTAGAATGAAATATGGTAGAACAGGTAGAAAAACGAAATATTTAAGATACATACATTAAATGTCTTGACTTCTGGCCACCTCAGACAAAATTTTTAACTGTAAAAAAATTAGAGGAGTTCCCTCTATGTATAATGTATTCTCACTTCAATCAAGAGCCACTGATTAGAGAAAGCAATGGTTATGAATACACCTAGAATGTCTAAGAGGGAAAGATGAAAACTGAAGCAAAGAGTAGCAGAAATAAGAAAGATGACTATGAAACAAATGGGAGCTCCGGTAACGTAGTGCCTAAGGCACTTGTGCTAACCAGAAGGTTGGCGGTTCAAATCCACCAGCCATTCCTTGGAAGGAAGATGGGGCAATCTACTTCTGTAGTGACACTGCCTCAGAAACCCAAGGAGGGGTCACTATGAGTCAGGTCTGACTCGATGCCACATAACAAGAATAACAATGAAACAAACATTTAAAATAGCATCCTGGGCCTGGAATAAAACTCACCCCCAAGGGCTGGCTCTCAGCCCAATAGTAAATAACATGTACACACAGACCACTCAACCCAGGGTGACTCACCCCCATACTCTAGGGAGATACATCCCTTGTAGCAATCAGCCACGGGGCACCAGAGAGGCAACATTTACACAGAGAAAAAGCAGAACACACAGGAGGGCATGACTATGAAGGGAAAGGGGGATGGTTACTAGGAAAGGAGAGGAGGAGAGTGGGTTAGAGTTGGGTAACTGTGGAGTAAAACCTAATGTACACGAAATGCTCAATGTAAAACAAATTCTGCTCAGTAAATGTGCACCTAAAGCACAATTAAAAAAAAAAAGGGGGTAACAACTGGCAGCACGACAAAATAAAATAGGGTCCTATGGTATAGTGCCCAAGGCATTTGCCTGCTAACCAGAAATCTGGCAGTTCAAACCCACCAGCTACTCCTCAGAAGGAAGACTGGGCAATCTACTTCCATAGAGATAATATCTCAGAAACCCAAGGAGGGGTCGCTATCAGTCGAATCGACTCAACGCCAGTGAGTTTGGTGTTTTTTGTTTTTTTTTTTTGGTTTTTTGGGGAAAAAAAACCTGAAGTCAAGTAGTGCAGTGATACAACAACTACTACCCCATGTTCAACTAACATCCAGGCCAAATGAACCAATAGCCTAGAACAAAATCACTTTCTTATTGAGAGATTAAAGAGTACATGAATTCAAACAGGGTAGTGGGAAAAAAAGCAACAGCATTTTTGGGCATGAACAAAATAGGACACACTATATTCAAACTACAGCAATCAATGGCACTTACTTGTATCAAAATATTTACATCGACGTGGGCGGATAATTTCCTGGGCATCTTGAGAAGCAACAGATTGTGACGGGTCATCATTGGAAGACTGAGTTTCATCCTCTTGACCTGACGAATCCTTTATATTCTCTTCCTGTAGAATAATGAGTTAATAAATTTCTTTAAGATATGAACAAAACTAGTGCAGATGAAGGGTTACAGTGTACAAACTTTATTCCAAATAAAATGAGACGACTAAAATGAAAATGTAACATGATATTTTGGATGAGATCCTGGAAGAGGAAAAATGTTACTTACGAAAAAACTGGTGAAATCTAAATAATCTATGGTTTAGTTAACAGTATTGATTTCTTAATTTTGACCAAATTTCCATGACTATATAAGATGTTAACATTACAAGAAAATGGGTGAAGAGCATAGGAACTCTGTGTACTTTTTTTACAACTCTTCTGTAAACCTCAAGTTATTTCAAAATAAAGAAAAGTAAACAGACGTACAAATTAGCCTTTATTAATTAAAAACAAGAGCATATTTTAAAAATTAATATAAATTATTTGTTAGAGGCATTGGAAAGAAATCTAAAACAAAAGAAGCCAAACCATTACCCCTCAGGAATAGGATTATAAGAAACTTACAATTTTTATATTACATATTTCTTTAATACCTTAATTTTTAACATTTAAATCTGTTACTTTTAAAATCAGAAAAAGACAGATTATAAAATCAGTGTAAATAAATATGTAAGTTATAACTTCAGTGAGAAAAAAAAAAAAACTAAATTTACTTTATTTTCCCCACTACAGCCACTGTTGTCGTCATTATCAGCATCTTCATCATCTTCAACTTCTTCCTCTTCTTCCTCTTCCTCCTCATCTTCTTCAGGTAGTCGAACAGTACTATCGTAACCATAAAGGCTGAGAAGTTCATGAATTGGCATGTCGCCTTCCTAAACAAACCAAAATAAAAAGTCAAATTTCTGAATCAGTGATATTTCTTATTTCTAGGTTGTAAATCGCAGATCTATAGAAATGTCATTCCACACACGAGTACTTAAAATTAGTAAATTATAAGACTTCTTAAATTATAACAAGTAAAACTGAAAATAGTTTTAAAACCTGTAATACCAGTTTTTAATTATTTAATTTTATGCATTTCTATGATAAAGGGCTGACCAATTCTAACCTTAACAAAAAATCATTAACTACAACAAAATGTGACACTGGCTGAAAACTACTTTTTTGCATAGTTGACTCAGTATATGTATATTATTAGTTAACACAATGTACAGATGCCCCCATTTAACAAGAGAACCAACCTTAATTGAGGAAGGGGGTAGAATACTTAGAAAACCAACAGACTTAAGGTTATGCAAAATGAACAAATCCAGAAAGATGATGAAATTCACAGCCCAGACCAAGCACATTTAAAAAAAAAAAAAGCAATGATATACAGGATACTAGATTACATTACCCATAATTATTTTCTAGGTTTATTTCCAATTACATGGAAAATCACCTCACATAATCCTTAGATGCTACTTTACGGAATTGTTATACTATCTCTGTAGATGATGAAACTGAGGCTGGAAGATTAAACAATTTATTCAAAAACATACAAGTTGCAATTAGTGGGACCAGATTTGAACACTCTAACTCCCAAACCCATACTCTTATCAGTATATCATGCTGCCTCAGCCAGGGACAGCACCCCTTAACCCTCTCCCTTCCAATTCACACCCTGTAAATATGATATGAGGAAATATCTATATGCAGTGAATGAAAATGTCTTTCTGTATAAGGTACTAACTCTAAACAGTAATCAAATGACATAAAATTTAGGGAACCATGACAGAATTCTGATTATAAACAAGAAAATTTAATCCAAATCATCTGAGCACTATACTGAGCACCTAACATGTAAGAAAAACATAAAGGAGAGTCAGTTTAAAATCTAGAAAAAGGGTAATTACAAAGCAAGGCATGTTTTGTATTTCTCCACAAATCTGTACTCTTATTTACGGCCAGAAAGAAATCTAGTTCGTAAGTTAAGTATGTTGATACAGTGGAGATAGGTACACATCAGGCTGAATGATACTGCTTGATGACAATAGCCACTTAAGTCATACAATTAATCTCCTCACTGAGAATCTGTGTGCAAGAAGCAATCTAATGATTACAGCTTGGAAAGCAGATTTTCTTGTAGGAAGAAAATGTTGTTTAACACTTTTATTTGATACTATAAACAGATATTCTGACTATAAATTAGTTTGTAAATCTGTTTCTGAAAAAGAAATCAATCAAGAGCTCTAATGACTTGCAGAGTCTACAATCTGAAAAGTCCTACTTTTCAAAGGCAAACTATTACCATGCTAGCTGAATGACTAGCTGGCACACTTAATTGACATTTCTTATCTTGTGGTTCTCAAAGTACAACACAAGCTATGCTTGAGGTGTCAATAATCTGGGCCATGTCTTGGTTTAAGAGATGGAGATTTGGAAATGAGGAATCCTTATGAATAAAATGCAACTTTGAGTAAGAGAAAGAGATTGAAAAGGCCAATTTTATACACAAGATTAACAGTAAGCATCTTCTTTATGCTAAGTCCCATGCGATGCTGTCACTACTAATATGGGACCCCTTTGAGAATAGTGCTCTAATCTCACAGGTCTAAGGATAAGAAACCTGTAAATCAGCCTCACCAGTGGGAAATAATAAATCATGATCATCTTTAATGAAGCTTATCACCAGCATCTACCTCAGTTATTTGCCTAAAGGATAGGTGACATTCTAACTTCATGGAAAGAAAAAAAATTAACTATTATCAAGAATGCAGAATACGTGACATCCATCATTAGACTACGGTTTTTCCCTCCTGGGTACACATTGCTGAATTTAGGATACAAAAGCATAATTCACTTTCTAAAGATTCCTTTCATAAAATAAAAATTCAGAAACACCTCCAAACTGACCAGCCAGAGAAAAGTGTTACAAGTGGCTGGTCAGAGTACATTTTAAAGAAAACTGCTCGAGTTTAAAGAAACAGCAATAGAACTGGCACAAAGAGAAGTCATTCAAGTCTGAAGAAATGACAAATGCACAAGTACAGAAACAAAAAGGATTAAGCAGCTCATCCTGACTAGAGCTGAAGGTGTCTAAAAAAAGAAATATAGTTTGAGAACGCCACTCATTACGGATCATAGAAAGTTAACATTAGCATTTTTATCTACTTTATAACCTAATTTTAAAGGTATTTGTTATACTCTAGTTTTGATAAAGGAACTCTAATGGTACAGCAGTTAAAAGTATTTGGCTGCTAACCCAAAGGTCAGTGGTTCAAATCCACCTGCTGCTCTGCAGGAAAAAGATGACGCTTCCATAAAGATTTACAGCCTCTGGGGCCACTGTACTCTGTCCTACAAGTTGATTCATAATCAACTTGATGGCAGTTCGTTTCTGTTTTGGGTTTATTTTTTATTCTTGTGTGTGACACTGTGGAAGGGTTTGGGGAAAATTTTACACAAAACGAGCAGCTCAACGTGGACTTATGCAGGGAGAGATATACTTTGCCAATGTGACTGAGCTAAGTGGGAATCTCTCATGATTCATGTGTAATATGATCAGAAGCTAAACTATATTAGTGGTTGTGGAAAAGGAGAGAAAAAACTGAAGAGACCTGCAGAAGAAATCAACAGAATTTAAACATGGCTTAGGAGTAATGGAAAGGTGGTGACACTCAATCCCTAGTCCCAGGCACTCCTTAGACTGTGACACACATTCACATGCCTTCTAATAAAGTTTCCTTTTGGTTAAAGTTAGTTTCTGGTGCGTTCCATCATGTGGAAGTAAAATACCTTCAATTATTATATTAAGAACAGTAATATCATGCTTTTGGCTTTTTTTAGGTACTGGCTTTTGACTTAACCTCTATCACCCAAAACTTACCCCCTTGTCAGTCAGCAACAACAACAAAAAAAACAATTATAATCACTAAGGAACAAAATAGTTGACATCCTTACCTTAATATGAAACTTATCTTACTTGACCTAAGCTGCTAAGTAAAGATTTTGTAGCAAACACTGGGGTACAATAAAAACCAAAATCAATTTGGCTAAGGAATTCTCAGTTTCAAATTTTAGTGAAAAATTTCAAGGTTTAGTAAGCATAAACAAGTTTTGTTTTGCTGCATAAACAAGTAAACCAAACCAAAACCAAACGCACTGCCATTAAGTCAGATCCAACTCCTAGCGACCCCTCCTTGGGTTTCTGAGGCGAGAGCATTACGGAAGTAGATTGCCCAACCTTCCTTCCGAGGAGTGGCTGGTGGGTTTCAACTGCCAGCCTTCTGGTTAGCAGTCACATGCCTTAGGCACTATGCCACCAGGGCTCATAAACATAAACAAGTAAGGAATATTATTATCTGCTCCTTCTGTACTCATCTTTCAGGAAATGATCCTTCCCCTATTCCAAGCACATATTTTGACTGAAAGCTGACATACTCTCCCAGATCTAGCCTCACTGGCCACAACATCTGACCCAATTGGAATCACAACATTCCTTGGCAATAGGTTTAGAGTGGACACATGAACCAAGATTAGCCATAGTTGGTTTCCAGAATTTTACCAAAAGCAGTTAAAGAAACAGACTGTCTCAGCAATTTGGGGGCCTGGGAACTGAACTGACAAAGGAGCTCTGGTGGCATAATGATTAAAGGATTCAGCTGCTAACCAAAAAGTCAGTGGTTCAAACCCAACAACCAGTCAGTTTGCTTCTTTAAAGACTTACAGTGGTGGAAACCCTATGGGCAGTTCTACTGTCATAAAGAGTTGCTTTGAATTGGAATCAACTTGACAGTAGTGGGTTTAGTTTTGGGGAACTGACAGCATCATATCAGATAAGGTGGTCTAAGAAAATGAAGTCATCGTATAGAAAGGGGGAAACAGAGTATTATGTTCTGATGCCACTTTGGTCCCTAAGGCCTAGGTATATCCATTCTTCATGAAATCATGTAAACTATACATTACTTTTTACTTTGCCTAACCTAGTTCAAGATGGATTTCTGTCCTATGAACCCCAAAATCCTGATTGATATAAACAGTTAATGATATTCTGTGATGGAAATGTTACTATTTCCCTCTGAAAAATAAAACCCCTGAATAAAACTTGGCCAACAGTACATTATTATAATTGAGCCACTATCAATCACCTGTACCAGAGAATCTTCCACCAGCTTATACTAAGTTTTCATTCTATGAAGTGGCACAGTATTTTATTCTTACTCATGACAGTATTAAGAGTACAGAATTACAGGTCAAATACAGTTTAGACTTCACCATTTTTGGGTCATGGATGTCTTTGAGAATTTTATGAATGATAAAACTACTAAGATTTACTGACTACTTATTGTGTGCCAGATTTTGTGCTGTTTTACATATATTATTCTCTTAAGAACTATAGAAGCTTAATGAAGTAATTTGTTCAAAGTCACACAAGAAATTAAGTAGTGCAACAGAATTTTGAACCCAGGCCACTGACTCACCACTTTACACTGCCCCATCACACATATATTCTGCCTTCCTGGAAACCCGATCAGGGTACGTGTATTCATTGTGTTATAGTGTGAAATAAGATGCCTAAGGTGCTTGACTGCTAACCAGAAGGCTGGCAGTTCAAACCCACCAGCCATTCCTCGGAAGGAAGATGGGGCAATCTACTTCCGTAGTGATACTGCCTCAGCAACCTAAGGAGGGGTCCCTATATGAGTTGGAGCTGACTCGACGGCACATAAAAACAACAACAACAGGGTGCTAGACTATGAGGAAGAAAGAAAATGCACATTTTACAAGATGAGTAAAAACACAGAAATGTGGACTATGTTTGAATACTGCACACTAAGAAATAAGCTATACATGGCACTAAGCAAAAAAAGGGGGAGGGCATTCATGCCTGCATAAGGTAAAGGAAGCTGGCTAGATGTCAAAAGAATTGACTTTTTAAATAACAAACATTACAAATAAAATTAACTACCCTTTAACTTCAAGACAACAAGGTAAAGGCACTGGCTAACAATAGTATTACCATGTAAGGTGGAGTGGCATCCATCTTCTGGCTGCAGAAGTGGGTCCTTCTCCTCAGGGTTTAGACATTTAGCAATGACTGTATGTGACAGCAGATGGTATGCATTCAAATCAGGGCCATATAGTGGGTGGGCACAGTACAGTACTCTTCTTATACCTGTTGAACCAAAACCAACTTACCAGCAAATGCTTATGAAGAAAGGAGAAGAAAAGAGGTTGATTTCCAGCCAGTGAGACCTAAGGGACTACAATGCATATTGTACTAGAGAGACTGTTTCTAAGGTAACCAACCACTAGGGGTTGGGGCTTGATTAGATGATAAACTATGAAGGGACAGAGGCAATAAACTCTTCTTTCTAATCCCCACACGGGGTTTCTTCTGTGTCTTTATTATTCATGTTATATGTATGCTTCAAACCAAAGCACAGTCTCACATTTTAATCTCTACTCCCTAGTTCTGGAGATTCAAGGAATGAAACATGTCTAACACTTTATAAAGTGTAAATTAAGTACTGGTTTTGTTATAGTTTGATTTTACTAACATAAAAACACAGATGATCCTAATCCCTCCTTTTCCCAAATGAACTACTACAACTGTGCCCATTCAGAATGAGTCTAAGTTTTAAGAGTACATTTGCAATAACCCAAGTATAGGTGTGCATCATTTAGTGTCCTTATGTTCTGTGAAACAGGATGTTATGTGATTTGGATACTGTGCCAACACCATATTATATATAGTATAGTCAGCCCTCCATGTAGATTTGAAACTATTAGGGTAGGGGGAAACAATTAAGTGGTCAAAGCATTGCTAAAAGGCTAAGAGAGAGCATAAAGCGCTATTTACATAGCATTCACATTGTGTTAGGTATTACAAGTAAGCTAGAAATGATTGCAAGTACAAGGGAGGATACGCACAGATTTTATATAAATACTACACTATTCTATACAAGGGACTGGAGCATCCATAGATTTTGATATCCTCAAGGGTCCTGGCACCAATCCCTCACAGATATCAAGGGTCGACTGTATATATCTCTGTATATATTCAATATACATATACCAAAGTAACCTCCAAATACAGGTTTGCATCACAAGCCGCTCTAACTCTCCGTTAGCTAGCACCCAGAACCTCAGAGTTTGCAGACTTGCACCTGCAAGTGGCTGCCTCTGGGGAGCCTAGTCAAAATCTGAAGAGAGACAAAGTAGAGCTGCCACAGTCCAGCATCCCCCACAGGTACCAACCTGCCAGGCAGCCGGGGCTCAGAAGCTAGAGCCAACTGCGGCAGCCACAGCAGCACAAACTCTATGCCAGCCTGCCTTCTGGCACCCTCCCAAGCAAGCCTTCCTCCCCACTTAGCAGAAGTATATGCAATGGGAGTTGCCAGAAAGGACATTAGGCAGCTGTATACCTACAATGCTATTTAAAGGAAACAGAAGTTTATTATCCACTGGAGTAATTCTGACACTCTAAGGTCACCATAATAAAATCAAACCTATATATCTAATTCTATTAAAACATTCAAATACTAAATTTATACAGTAAAACCTGTGAAAGATAGAACCAGTATAAGGCAGAAACCTGTCAGAAGGAAAATTCAAACATTTTCCATGAAAATGAGCAATGGAAAAGTGGTAAGACTGCACTCTTTCAAAGGCGGAAAACTTGAGAGACCCATCTAGTTCCAGCTCTCACAGGTTTCAGCATACAATTAAAGTATCTTTTATATTCATAAGATTCATTCATGCAAATGAAGTATTATATAGAGACTTCCTTCATCTATCAAAAGTTCTAATGTTTAGCTTCTCCAGAAACTATATAGTAACCAACATGACAAAATCTGTTCACTTTTTAAATAATCGGGGATTGGGGGGAAGAGTATGATTTGGTTTATACCTAAAGAGTTTATAACTACAGAAAATTCAACATACTGGCCCTGGGTTAGTTTAGTTTTAGGTTATCAATGAAAACACTGGTGATACGTACCACTTACATGTTTTTGGACTTTAGCTATTTCTGGGGGAAGTAAGAGAAGGTATTAAGACTGCCAAGTTGAAAATGATAAAGAATTGGTTCTATGTTTTCCAACTTTCTGTATCCTCTGTAAATAATTGTTTTCAAATACGTTTTCCTAAGGGAAGGTCATCTGAAAGTAAATTTTGGGGGGCTGTAAGGGACTAGGGTAGGGAGTGGAAAGAAACAGAAGGAAAACAAAATGACATGGCCAAGATTTTAGTAAAGTCCACTAGAAATTTTGTACTAACTAAAACCAAAAAAAAAAAAAAACCCTTACTGTCATCCCCTCCTTGGGTTTCCAAGGCAGTATCACTACAGTAGATTGCCCAACCTTCCCTCTGAGGAGTGGCTGGTGGGTTTTAACCACCAGCCTTCTGGTTAGCAGTCAAATGCCTTAGGCACCATGCTACCAGAGCTCCTGTACTAACTAATGGTAGCCTTTATTCTGAAAGAGAACGAAACAATAAGCATTCTAGCTAGTAATAAACAGCACTCCACTTACTAAATTAATACTTAAGTAATGTGAACCGTGATAATATGGGAAAATATAAGATATTCCTCCTTTAACATTTATCCCATGGATGGGTTATTCAGAAACAAGACAATACTGAATTACTTAAGCATTGTGGATTAAGCTAGCTTGACTTGACTTGACTTGACTAAATGATCTAAAATGGAGTGTTCTCATAAGATTTGACTAAGTATCAATAGGATTTAATCTCAAGTTTTTTAATATATACTTTAAAAGTTCCAAATTAAAATTCTAAAATATAAATTATACTTTATTACTAAAAAATTATAAGCATTCATTTTTCTGTATTATATATTCTGAATGCTTCAAGGCTGGTACTATGCCTTACTTTTCCTTAGGTTTTTTATAATGGAGTAGAGCAGATCATATGCATGATAAAAATTTTACTAATCACCGCATGCCAGATTCATTTATCCATCTATTCATTCATTCAATAACTCTTTTTGAATGACCACTTTGCTAGACACCATGAAATACTGGTAAATAAAATACAGGGTCCCTCTCTTCACAGAACTTACCTAATGGAAGATATACACAATCAATTAAACAAACACATAATTATAAATTATTTAGGTATAAAGAAAGTATTAAAGAGTGTATAATGATAAAATAATAATAATGAGCTACTTGTTGTTGTTAGGTGCCATTGAGTCATCTCCAACTCATAGCAACCCCATGCACAGTAGAATGAAACAGTGTGGTCCTGTGCCAGACTCACAAGCCTTGCTATACCTGAGTCCACTGATGCAGCCACTGTGTCAATCCATCTCATTGAGGGTCTTCCCCTTCTTCACTGACTCTCCACTTTACCAAGTATGATATCCTTCTGACAACATGATCAAAGTAGGTGAGACTTAAGTCTAGCCATTCTCGCTTCCAAGAAGCATTCTGGCTGCACTTCTTCCAGGGCAGATTTGTCAGTCCTTTTAACAGACTATGGTACTCTCAGCATTATTCCCCAACACCACAACTCAAAAGCATCAACTCTTCTTCAGTCTTCGTTATTCATTGTCCAGCTCTCACGTGCAGAAGAAGTGATTGAAAATACCAGGGCTTCCATGGCTCGGGTTAGGCACACCTTAGTCTTCAAGGAGACCCCTTTGCTCTTCACTTGATCAGGTAAGATGAAGTCCTCGACAACGTCAATCTTTTCTCCATTTATTGTGAAGCTGTTTTTAGACCAGTTGTGAGAATTTTTGATTGAGGTATAATCCATACTGCAGACTGAAGCCTTTAATCTTCATCAGTAAGTACTTCACGTCACTCTCACTTTCAACAAGCAAAGCTATGTCATCTGCATATCACAGGTTGTTAATGAACTACATTCTGAGGAAACAACACTAAGCCCAGATTTAAAAGGATAAAGCAATCAGCCTCAGAAAGCACACACCAGAGAGGGGAAAGAGCTGAAAAACCATGAAGCAGGAAGAAAGTGGCTTATCTAAGAATATAAGAAGCTAGTGTAGCTATAGCACAGCATGCCAGTGGTGGTGGTTGATACTGTTAGGTGTCACTGAGTCAGCTCCAACTCATAGCAACCCTATGTACAACAGAACAAAACACTGCCCAGTCCTATGCCAGCCTCACAATCCTTGCTATACCTGAGCCCATCGTTATAGCCAGTGTGTCGATCCATCTTGTTGAGATGGATTGAGGTCCTTCCCCTTCTTCATTGACCCTCCACTTTACCAATCATGGCATTTTTCTCCAGGAAATGGTTCTTTCGGACATGACCAAAGTAGGTCACACAAAGCCTTGCCATTCTCGCTTCCAAGGAGCATTCCAACTGCACTTCTTCCACGACAGATTTGTTAGTTCTTCTGGCAGTCCATGGTACTTTCAGTATTCTTTGACAACATCACAACTCAAAAGCATCAACTCTTCTTCGGTCTTCCTTATTTGTATGCATATGAGGCAACTGAAAATACCATGGCGTGGGTTAGGCACACACACCTTCAGTCTTCAAAGAGACATCTTTGCTCTTCAGCACTTTAAAGAGGTCTTTTGCAGCAGATATGCCCAGTGCAAGACATCATCTAATTTCTTGACTGCTGGTTCCACTGGTGTTGATTGTGGAACCAAGTAATATGAAATCTTTGACAACTTTAATCTTTTCTCCATTTAGTGTGATGCTACTTATAGGTCCAGTTGTGAGAATTTTCATTTTATGTTGATATGTAATCCATAATGCAGACTGTAGTCTTTAATCTTTATCAGTAAGTGCTTCAAGTCATCCTTACTTTCAGCAAGCAAAGCTGTATTGTCTGCACATCACAGGCTGTTAATGAGTCTTCCTCGAATCCTGACACCACACTCTTCTTCATATAGTCCAGCTTCTCAGATTATTTGCTTGGCATACAGGCTGATTAAGTATGGTGAAAGGATACAACTCTAATGCACTCCTTTCCTGATTTTAAACCAGGCAGTAGCCCCTGTTCTAACGACAGCCTCCCCTGGTCTATATACCGGTTCCTCATGAGCACAATTAAGTGTTCCGGAATTCCCATTCTTCTCATTGTTATCCATAATTTGTTACGATCCCCTCAGGTCAGAAGGCACTCAAAATACGATTGGGGAAGGCCTCTAGAATAGAACCAACCTTAACAATGCTCAAGACCTCCATTTGCTGATGTGGCATGACTCAAAATGGGAAAAAAAAAAAAAACAGCTGCAAACATCCATTAATAATCAGAACACAGAATGTACAAAGTACAAACCTAGGAAAATTAGAAGTTGTCAAAAATGAAATGGAACACATAAAGATCAATGTCTTACACATTAGTGAGCTGAAATAGACTGGTTTCAACCATTTTGAATCAGACAATGATTATGATGCCAGGGGTAGTGATAAATCGATGAGGGGCCATATCATACAAGTGGCTTGGCTGCCCAGGGTAAGGAGTCTAAATTTTCTTCTAGTAATGGAAAGCCACTGGAGAGTTTTAAGTAGAAGACTGACAAACCATAAAACAATTTATATTTTGAAAAGATCACCATGGCTGCTGGATCCAAAAGATGTTGTGGGGAGGAGTGGCAAAACAGGAAATAGAGGAAAAGTTAAGAAGTTACAATAGTCTACTCTAGAAATGACTGTGATCTGGGTAAGAGTAGCGGCAGCAAAGATGGAACAAAAGTCAGTAGGAAATATTTTGGGGGTAGAAATAAGTGTATTTAGGAACTACCTATTAGGAATGGAAGAAGTTAACTCCCTGGTTTTTGACTTAGGAAACAGGGTGGATAACAGCACCATTTTTTACTAAGACTGGGAAGACAAGAAAAGGAATAGGTAGAGGAAGGAGAACAACAATAATCAATAGTTCTGTTTTGAACATTTAAAATGAGAGATGTCAAGTTGTAAATAGATAAGCAAGATCTGAGATAAGGAACAGTTATTATAAACATAAACTAAGTAATACTGAGCATAAAGACACTATAGGAATCGATTAGATAACTTAACTTGGTAATTTTCAAAGCAGGTGTGCATACAGCTCAAACTTGCTTAATGGAAATATAGATTTCAGCCCTACCCCTAGAGATTCTGATTCAGTATGTCTGAGAATCCACATTTCTTAACAAGGTGTGATTCTGATGCAGTTGATACTCATACTAAATTCTGAGAAGCAGTGACCTAGTGAAAGAAAGGAGAGAAGAAGGTTCAGAACTGAGGACCAGGAAATCCCAACATTTAGACCTTGGATAAAGGAAGAGAAATTTAAAGAGGATAATGACCAGGTCAAAGAGGCAGGGAAAATTAGACAATGGGGTACTCCAGAACTCAAGAACAAGGAGTGGTGTACTGTGTCAAATACCAGGGAGAACAAATTAGAGAGAGAGAGAGAGCGAGAGAGGGAGAGGGAGAGAGAGAGAGAAGTGACCAATGGATGCAGCAATAGAAGTCACAGATCATCTTGATAGGAGGGATGGAGACAATCAAGAGTGGTTTATGGAATAAATGAAAAGTGAGAAAGATGATGGCAACTCAAGAAATTTTTGCTCTGAAGGGGAGTAAATAAAATTATAAAACTAGAGGACGACAGAAGATGTGACAGGAAAATTTTGACCCAGATTTGAGATGTTTTACCAAATTCACTATTAAATCTTATTATTTCACATAATAAAGGTAATTAAAAAAAAAATCCTTCATTTCAAACTTTAATTATCTCATATAAACCCATAGATTTTTCCCACCTCCCCCAAAATAACACAAGTAGAGAACCATGTACTTCCTCTCTCCACACAAAAAAGCTATCTAACCTTTTCACCCTCTAGCTCTTAATGTTATTTACCCTTGCAAGATCCTCTATTTCAGAACTGAAGTTTGTTTCTCCTTCCATCATTTCTTCCTCTTCTAATGTTCGTTCATCATCAAAATCATGAACCAGCATGTCAGCTGATGGATCAAATTCATGGTCATCTGATGTTGCTGAACCTCCTGGTGAAGAATATTTTAAAAGTTTGGTAAACCAAATCAAGTATATTTTATTAATAATAATGTAATACATATGCTTTACTTGAAGCTGGATAAAAACCTATGTAAAAAAACAGGAAAAAGGTACACAAAGTATTATTTACTGCTTTCTAAAATTCTTGCCCTTACGCATCATCCCAAAAAACTCTACTCACAGGATTAATTTTTACTCTGTCCCACTCCAATATATTCAGTTATGAATGCAAAACAGTAATCCTAAAGGACTGAATACAATGGCCCCATAGGGTTTATAGCTTTAAAAAATGTGTTGTAATTTTTAAAAATGAAATGTCAAGTTGTAAAGAGTAAATGATGACATCAAGAAAGAATGATCTTTTTTTGAAGGAAAAATCACAATTTTTATACATTTGACTGCTATCTGATAGAACCTATGAGTACGAGCCCCTATAGTCCCTGAGGAAAATGTAACTAACTACTACCTAACTCACTGCCATCAAGTCAATTCCAACTTATAACAATCCCTTTTGGGTTTCTGAGGTGGCGAATCTTTACGGAAACAGATTGCACAGTCTTCCATCCAAACCAAATCCACTGCCACTGAGTCAATCCTGATTCAAAACGACCCTACAGGACAGAGTAATCCTGCCCCCACAGAGTTTTCAAGGCTGTAAATCTTTACAGAAGCAGGCTGCCCCTCATTCTCCTATGGAGCAGCTGGTAGTTTGCAGGCTGCCCCTCATTCTCCTATGGAGCAGCTGGTAATTTGTCAAACTGTCAACCTCTTGGTTAGCAGCAGAATGGCTTAACCACTGCACTTCACCACTGTGAAATATACAGTTAGCTAAATATATGAAAAACCCAAACCCATCGCCTTCAAGTCGATTATGACTCATAGTGACCCTACAGGACAGAGTAGACCTGCCCATAGAGTTTCCAAGGCTGTAGATCCAGGGCTCCTATGGAGCACGTCGTAAGTTCAAACCACAATCTTTAGGCTAGTTGCCCAGCACTCTAACCACTGCACCAGCAGGGCTCATCTGAATATATAACCAAAAAACCAAACTTACTGCCATCGAGTCAATCTCTACTCATAGCAACCTAAAGGACAGAGCAGAATTGTCCCACAGGGTTTCCAAGGCTGAAAATCTTTACAAAGCGTATTGCATCATCTTTCTCCTGTAGAGCAGTTGGTGGGTTCCAATCACTGACTTTTTCTTTAGCAGCTGAATGCTTTAGCCAGTATGCCATCAGAGGTCCTTCTGAATTTACAATCAAGTGAAAATAGAGTTCCACTCAAAATTATTATGCTTTTATCAGTACTTCCAAGAAAATATGTTCTAATATTTAAATAGCTGTTCCTAACCCGTTTAGTTGATTTTGATCTGAGATAATTTAAGGATGTTGTTGTTGTTAAGTTCCATCCAGTTGGACCCGACTCATAACGACCCCTCCTTGGGTTTCCGAGGCAGTATCACTACAGAAGTAGATTGCCCCATCTTCCTTCCAAGGAGTGGCTGGTGAGTTTGAACCGCCAGCCTTCTGGTTAGCAGTCAAGTGCCTTAGGCACTATGCTACCGGAGCTCCCAATTTAAGGATAGAGCATAAAAGTGAAATCACATACAGAACACTTATCAAAGGCATTAAAAATAATCTACTGGGTAACTGATGTGCAAGCTTATCTACTATTTTTAGCCTGTGGATGGGTAATAATTGCTGTACTCAATTGAATCAAACCTTTGAATAGTTGATTGTAAATGCTGGAGATGTGTGTGTGTGTGTGCGTGTGTGCGTGTGTATAATATGCCTCCATCTGGGTATTGACAAACCTGGATTTAAGTTTACAACAGTATTATTTACTAATAAACAAAGGGGTTATGTAACATTAAAAACATTCAATTTGCATTCTTTATCTGGTTAAACGGTTGGTTAAGAGTTCTATTAACAGATGTTCCTACTCATATCTTACTATAGTAAGAGAACTCATAAGTAAAACAAACAGACAGAGAGAAAGACTTCTTGAAAACCATACTATTAGGGACAAAGGAGCACCCAAGGCTCAGGATTTTTCAGTTATCTCCCACAACTTTCAGAGAAAGAACTATCTTTTGAGTGCTTACTACGCATCAGATACTATGCTCAAGCACTTCTCATACATTATCTCACTTAATCTTGAAACAATCCTATGAAGAAGGTATCATATCCCCACTTACAGAGGAAAAAAAAATCAAGTTATTTCCAACTCATTATGACCCCACTGGGTTTCTAAGGCTGTAAATCTTTATGGAAGCATATTACCTCATCTTTCTTCCACAGAGCAGCTAGTAGGTTCAAACCATCAACCTTTTGGTTAGCAGCCAAATGCTTTAACCCCTATACCACGAGAGCTACTTACAGTGCTTAATTAGAATGCCTAACTCCTTGTAGCCAGTAGGTGGCAAAAATGGAATTTGAATCCTAGGTCTGCTAAATCCAAAGCTTGTGCATTTCCTGCACTCCAAGCCACCTGTAAGTCACCACCTCTGAAACAGTAGATATTCTGCCTCAAAGAATACTGAAGAATGAATTTCTGATGAATGAATTACAAGCCAGTTCAGGTGGCAAAGTACTTAGAAGTTACTGTGCTCTTCAAAGAGCAAAATAAAATATTGATAAAAACCTTACCCAAACCCACTGCCATCGACTCAATTACGATTTACAGCAACGCCAACTGGGTTTTTAAGGCAGTACATCTTTATGGAAGGAGAGTGGCTGGTGGCTTTGAACTGCCAACCTCTGATTAACAGTCAAATCCTTAGGCTCTGTGCCACCAGAGCACTAAAATATTGATATTAAATATAAACATTTTCTGCCAAATCCAATATATTTTAGATTACAGAACACAAGAGTTTCTGTAAAAACAACTGTCAAAATTTTAGGAAGATTTATAAGAAAAAACATTTAGAGAAGTACATACGTTATCTTATTTTCTTCTTGAAATTATAAAAGCTTGGCATAATTAAATAAATAAATAATAAAAAAAAAAACAACTCACTGCTGTTGAGTTGAATCCAACTCATAGCAACCCCTCCTTGGGTTTCCAAGGCAGTATCACTATGGAAGTAGACTGGCCACTCTTTCTTCTAAGGAGTGGCTGGTGGGTTTGAACTGCCAGCCTTCTGGTAGACAGTCAAACGCCTTAGGCACTATGTCACCAGAGCTCACGTAATTTTAGAAGAGCATCTTAATATTGGTTGAGGGACTGTACGTAAGCGTTCCATAGGAAAACAGTTTGAAAACCACTAATTTAGTTATTTTATTCCTTCCTTCTGAGTTTTAAATGGAAAACTATCTTTCCTAAACTTTTTCAGTTCGCTCAGGAATCTTCAGGGACACTTAGTGGTCAATAATTATGTATTCCTACAGCTGATGCAACACTTTTCTTCTCACACATAGGTAGAAATACCCTAAAAAAAAAAAAAACCCTTTACATCATGTTGTTGTTGTTGTTAAGGGCCATCGAGTCGTTTCCGACTCATAGCGACCCCATGCACAGCAGAACGAAACACTGCCCGATCCTG
>NW_006921603.1:19965052-20002109 GCF_000298275.1 Orycteropus afer afer | reverse complement strand
TCTTCTCTTGATGTTTCCTGCATCATTCAATATTTTGCCCATAGAATCTCTCAATATTGCAACTCGAGGCTTAAATTTTTTTTTCAATTCTTTCAGTTTGAGAAATGCTGAACGTGTTCTTCCTTTTTGGTTTTCAGACTCCAGGTCTTTGCACATTTCATTATAGTAATTGGCTTTGTATTATACTATTATTCTAATCATAACATAATTCTTATTCAATGCAATCACTGCAAAATATAATTATACTTAAATTCTAACAATTTATTACTTATAAACTGGTGATTATTCTTTTACCAACTACAAATATCAAACTCACTGAGTAAAGTGCACCAAACAGTGAGTGTTATATGACTCACCTGAAGTCCCACGTATTTTGCCATTATTTGCAAAGCCAATGACATTCAAAACCATGCCATTTGACCTCTCATTACATTAAATAACGAAATTTTTCCTCCCTTCTCACTCCAATTTGGTTCCCCACATATACTACAGTGCATTGTTTCTATAAACTTTCAATTTCAATTTTTTTCTGGCTTAATCTAACTTCTTTACTTTATCTGATCTCTTTTTACCTTGTACTTTGGGACAAACTAACCATTCTATTCCTTTTTATCAACTGCCAGGCCCATCATTACACTGTCTCCTAGGGGGGAAAAAAATCCTAATAAAAAATTAGTAAGAATAGACAGAGTTTATACTTTGTGTAAATAAATATTTTTCCAGAGTTATAGCAAGTATCAAAGCTGTGTCATAAAATTTTCTTCTACTTCAAAAGGACTAAGAACAGTATCTTTTCTAATACTCAAAAGATGAATTCAGTTTATCATGTATATTCATTTACTTTTGTTTTTAGCTCTTCCTCACTCGTAATGACTACTTTTGTAGAGGTAATGCCTTCCTTTGTGACTCTACTTTGATTTACATGGTGGAGTCTGTGGACAAACCACTTAGGTACACTTCTAGACTGGGTCACATGAGTATTATTAATAGCATCAATTCCAAAGTACAGATGCAAAATACAGAGGACACAGAATTTCATCAGATACCTAAAATTTTTCGCATGAAGACACTATTTCTAATTTTCCTCACCATTTTTTTTTAAACTGTTTACCACAAGCATAGGAGCTCTGGTAGCATAGTGGCTAAAGCACTTGACTGCTAACCAGAAGGCTGGCGGTTCAAACCCACCAGCCACTCCTCGGAAGGAAGGTTGGGCAATCCTACTTCCGTAGTGATACTGCCTCGGAAACCCAAGGAGGGGTCGCTATGAGTCGGGGCCGACTTGACGGCACATAACAACAACAACAACAACCACAAGCATTACTTATAAGACTAACAAACATTCCCTTGGGTAGAAGCCTGACATTACAAATGCTATTTAACTCAAAAGATCGTTTTCAGTCTGAAAACAATTTGGAAAAACATAAACATTCCATTTATTTGAATAAGCATTTACCAAAAAGTAAAGGCCATTAACAAGGGCATTCATAGTTCAGTAGTAGAATTCTCACCTCCTACACAGGAGAACTGGATTCAATTCCTGACCAATGCATCTTATGTGCAGCCACCACCCACCTAAGACAGACTAGGAAGAGAGGTCTGGCAATGTACTTCCAATAATATGCCAGTGAAAACCATATGGATTACAATGGTATGATATACAATCAATCACGGGGATAAAGCAGGATCAGGCAGTGTTTCATTCTGTTATGTATAGGGTTACCATGAGTAGAGGGTGGATTCAACAGCCGCTAACAACAAAAGTCATGTAAAACCTTTGTATTCTTCAAGTTCCATTATTCTCAATATAATGGAAGCTCAGAAGACATTTAATATCACTGTTGGAATAATTATTTTTATGTATCTGCATATTACCTACCTGGTGAAAATCTCAAAAGTATATAGAAAAATATCTAAAACTCAGTCTATTTGCAATTAACACAGTATTAATAATGAAAATAAGTAAATTCTATTTTCCAACAGAAATTACTGTGTATAAGAGAAAAAAAAATACTGGGAGAATTCATGTCCTAAAAAGGGAACGGTAATCAAATAGTTAACTGAGGTTCGCTTATTCCCAACTCCAACTATCCAGCATGATTTCTAAAGTAGGAAACAAAAAACTCAGAGTCGCAGAGATGTTACAAAAGCCTAACATATTCTACTCCACAGTATACCAAAAAGACATTTTCAGCTGAAATAAAGACAAAATCAACTGTCAAATGCGCATACTAGTCATTTGAAAGGGATCTGAAAGTAATCTAGTCCAAAGCTATGTGAGGATTCATAGTCAGGGGTAGATAATCCAATAAGCAAGGTAAGCATGGGCTACTTACTAATCCAAATTGTTTCACCACAAAATACATGTGAAACTGTCTACTACAGATTAATAGTAAGTAAGCACAACTAACCGTGTGCTTACCTTGCTTACTGGTACTCTGTCCTTGTTAGGGATTATAAATTTGAAAAGGCTTTGTGATTCTTTAATAAGATGCTGTGGGGTTGAGAGAGAGACAGTGCCAGAATCTTTGATGTGGTAGAAGATTAGTAAGTAAATATAAGTAAGACCATGCTCACCTTGCCTTTTGGGTATTCCAATACTGGTTTACTACACAGAGTACAATAATTTTTGTTCATGGAGCATTAACCAATAAAAAAGACTTGTGCTATGTAAGCATTTAAAAAAGCTTTCTACTTAAAACACAAGATGATTGCTTTAATAATTTGCAAAACTTAGTTATGTTGAATAAGTCATACCTAAATATTCAATATAGGAGCTCTGGTAGCATAGTGGCTAAAGCACTTGACTGCTAACCAGAAGGCTGGCGGTTCAAACCCACCAGCCACTCCTGGGAAGGAAGGTTGGGCAATCCTACTTCCATAGTAATACTGCCTCAGAAACGCAAAGAGGGGTCGCTATGAGTCGGGGCCGACTCGACGGCACATAACAACAACAACAAACAATAAATATTCAATATATGTGAGATGCTTCCAAATAAAACACTACCATGCCTCAAGAAACTCTCTTTCTCACACTTCTCCAGCTATTTGTGGCTGTTCTTCAAACCTGCACAGTCCATGAAGAACATGGCTTTATCTCTTTTACAAAAGATTATGGACACAAAGGCAGAAAAACTAGTAGTATCTAATTCTTTACTCAAAGAGCTCTGGTGGTGCTGTGTAGTTAAAAAATGGGGTTGCTAAAAAAGGTCAGTGGTTGGAACTCACCAGCTGCTCCATATGAGAAAGATGAGGCAGTCTTCTTCCATAAAGATTTACATCCTTGGAAACCCTGTAGGGCAGCTCTAACCTGTTCTATAGGGTCACTATGAGTTGGAATCAGTGAGTTAGGTCTGAATTATTTCCTCACTGCTTTCTAATTGATGAACTGATACCACATACACTCATTGGTACCAGATCCTCAGATTCATAATGAGAAGCCTAAGTACAGATTTTACATAAATATTCTAATTGTTTAAGATGATTGAACTGGCCAAAAAAAAATTTGTGACTCAGATTTAGAATAAAAATCAGAAGTTTACAAACTACCAAGTTAGAAAAAAATGAATCTGTACTATATTTGAAGAATACAAAATTCCTAGCTATACAAAGCTCGATCCTACTCAAATCTTCCTTAATTTACAGTACTGAATATTCACTTGTTAAATATTCTACTTAGTTTTTCCCTCTCTCACTAAATCCATTAAGAATGTTTCTAAAACAAAATACTTTGAACTTCCCACATAAGCAAGTATTTCTTTCTACATAATGTTTCCTTTATAAAAAACATACTTCATCTATGTTGTTGTTGCTGTTATGTGCTGTCGAGTCGGACCCGACTCACAGCAACCCCGCCCTTGGGTTTCCAAGGCAGTATCTCTACAGAAATAGATCGCCAACCTTCCTTCCAAAGAGTGGCTGGTGGGTTTGAACCGCCAGTCTTCACCTCATACATACTTCAAACCAAATGACTTACTTAAAAATGGTAAGAAATACATGTAACAAATCCAGAGGAAAAAGAGAGCGAGCAAGCAAGAACACAGAACAGTCTGAGGATGAATTCACAGCAGCCTCACCTGTACTTTCATGGGCAGTCAAACATTGCATCCATTTCTTTTTCCCCAGAGAAAAGAAGCATTCAGAAGAAAAGCAAGTCAGATGATAGTCTAACTCCTCTAGCCTTTTTTTACAACTAACAGGACAAATGTTATCAAGTAGAAATTATAGAAAATATACTTACCTGGACTTGAAGACTCAACAGATGGCTAAAGGGGAGGAAAAAAAGAAACATTAGCATTTTTATATAGTAAATATTTGTAACTATTACAAGAACAATTCAAAGACTAATATAACACCAAACACTATGAGTTTCTTTTAAAGTCTGAATTGCCTAAGACAAACTAAAACTTCCTATACAATCCTTTCCACAACATTATATTTAAACAGAGACAATTTCAAACAAACTCCTGAATTGAAGTGGGAGGGAAAGAGGGCCACTGTTTAAGAAGGAAGCATTGAGTTTCTGTTTATGGTGATGGAAAATATGGCAAAGGATATCAGAGATGTTTGCACAATCTGATTAATGTAATTGATGTCACTAAATAGTACATGTGAAAAACATTTAATTGGCATATGTGTGTTACATTTTTCCCAAAACAATAATAAACAAACAAAAAACACTCTTCCATCTGGAAACAAAGACAATAAAATGGTATTGGTTCAGATTTTCAAGGCAAATATGGATCTCATGAAATACGTGGTTTAAAAGGTATCATTTTAGTCTTGGAATTTTCTGTAATAGATTCTCTCCTATTAATACACAGAAAATCATGAACAAGGTTTACTATAAAGCTGACCTCTGGCTTAAAATATGTGTGCAAAAGGAGGAGGTAACTAATTTAAGACATACTTTCAAATAAAAATTACCTTGCAAGAAAGCAGAAGGAAAAATTAAAATGTTACTTAAGAACCAAAAAATTCACTGGGTTAACCCTACTATTAAACAACATACTTTTAAGTTATCACAGAATGAGCACCCTTTCGAGCAAAGTCTAGAAAGGTTATGTCATCTGATGGAAGATCACACAGACTAGCAATTATAATCTCCTTCTACTGTTCCATTCTACCTTTCATAAATTTAATCACAAGGACCTAGAAAATTTTAAGATAAAATTGGTAGCAACTTATTTTAGCCATGTCACCACCAGATGACAGTTTACATCTGTCTAAATTCAGTTAATTCACAATAATAAACAAGTCATCCACAAACTCCTAGAAGACAACGTCAAAAGATGTTTCAAATGACAAGAACTTTGCCACTAAAATCTTGCCTATTCATTTAGAATGATCTATTTCACAACCGTTAGAAAATGGAGATGGTGGAAGGTAAGAAGTACTAACAAAGAAAGCTATGGATACTATATTATTTTCCTTCTTTCAACTAAGTAACAGGGCCAAGAAGAAGAACAAAAAAAAAAAATCAGCACATTTCTAAGATAATTCTTATAAGGTATTAAAATTCCATTTGAAAACGGTCCACATTATGCTTTTGCAGTAAATATGCTATTCCAGATTCCACATAGTGACTTAAATTCTTTTGAGACTTGTTTTTTCAAGGGTCCCATTTTTCCCTTTGTTGTTTGTTGTTGTTATGTGCCATCAAGTGGGACCCAACTCATAGCAACCCCTCCTTGGGTTTCCAAGGCAGTATCACCACAGAAGTAGATTGCCCCATCTTCCTTCCGAGGAGTGGCTGGTGGGTTTTTTCCCTTGGAATTCTTAAAAGGGAATGGTTGTTGCCTTTTTGTCTTTCTAACAAAAGACCCAATATTACATATTTCCAGTGTCCTATCACTATCATTATTTATAAATTCTTGTTCCAAAAGTCAATATAGTACTGCTACTTTTTAATTGGGGATCTCTGGTGGCATAGTGCCTAAGGCATTTGACTGCTAACCAGAAGGTTGGTGGTTCAAACCCACTAGCCACTCCTTAGAGGAAGGTTGGGCAATCTACTTCTGTAGTGATACTGCCTCGGAAACCCAAGGAGGGGTCACTATGAGTCGGCTCCTCTAATGGAAAGCTGGAAAATAGGGTGACACAGACAGATTTCCAGCTTGCTTAACATTTTTTGAACAGCGTTAACATTATTTCTGGCTCAAAATGGATTTAACCACCACACAAATTACTACAATGCAAATCAATCTTTTAAAATATTAACCCACTTGTGTTTCATGTACTTATCCTTTATTTCCCAAGTGTAAGTACTTCTGTGTAAGGCTACAGCTATGTTAATAACTATTTTTATCTGGTTCATTATCCACAGAGTAGACGTCTTAGCTTTAAAACAGATTTGCATGGCATTCACAAGAAAAACCAGCATTTCTTACAAATTAGTTTAAATGAAATGGTTCTTTGAGCATTTAATTATTTTTGAACATTCCAATATTATTATTCCATTTAACAGGTTTCTGATTTTAAAAAAAGACTTTCTGAGAAATAAAAATGTTATTCTACTTGAGGAAAGGTACTTTTTCACTGTTAGTTACTGACAATAATAGATATTGAATTACGAATAGAGTCTGCGAATTTTAGTTTGTAAAAGGCCTAAATAGCACTAAATGCCAAAAAATACCATACTAATTGTTTTCCTGGGAAATAGTAATGACCTTAAAGTTCTGAAAAAGGCCTCAAACACTTTCCATTCATTAAAATAGTGAATGTTTAGAACACTGGTAGCATCTATAAGTCTAACTGGCCTGACATAGAACACCTAGTATATTAACGATCATATTATGGCAGACATACCGAAATGTTTCAAGGACTAGGATTTAGCTTGTAGTATATTTACATTCTTGCCTGCTAACCAGACGGCTGGCGGTTCAAACCCACCAGCCACTCCTCGGAAGGAAGGTTGGGCAATCCTACTTCCATAGTGATACTGCCTCGGAAACCCAAGGAGGGGTCTCTATGAGTCGGGCCAACTCGAGGGCACATAACAACAACAACACAACAACATATTTACATTAAAAGGAGCACTGGTAGTGCAGTGGCTAAGCGCTTGGCTGTTAACCAAAAGGTGGGTGGTTTAAACCCACCAGCCGCTCTATGGGAGAAAGATGTGGCAGTCAGCGTGTCTAAAAATTACAGCCTTGGAAATCCTATAGAGCAGTACTACTCTGTCCTATACGGTGGCTATGAGCTGGAACTGACAGGCAGTGGGTTTTTGGTATCTTGAAATTAACATGGGGGAGGGGAAGTATTTATGTTCAGAATAAAATTCCATTGTTTAAATTTCTGGGGGGAGGGGGATCAGTCTTCAAAATTAATTATATCCAATTAAATAAATCAAAGATCAGCTTCTGGAAATCTGACCTCTGAAAACAGTTCATATACTAAACATTATTTTGCTCAGCTAATAAACATAATGACTATTTCTCTAGGTAAAACATGCATTTAGCATCATAATACAGAGACTTCAGTGTGGAATGAAAGCATTTATTGAAGTGTAAAAGAGAACAGTAGAACCAGCTTACATGCTATACTTTTCCAAATGTATGAGAATATAGCCACTTGATCACAACTATAAATTTGGCAACAATACCTGCCTCATCTACCTCATTGTATAGAATAGTAGTAAACCCAGGGAGATAAAGTGACTTGACCAAGTTTCCATGTTAGGTGGTAAAGGCAGAACTGAAACCTACAATACATGACTCAGTACCCCTTTTATACCTCCCAGAAAAACAATGTAAAAATTTTCTTTCTTTCCTTACATCTTGCTCTTCCTTCCCCCTTACCCCTCTCATTTCTTTTTTAATGGCTTTCCTATGTTCAAAGTATGTTTAAGATGTGCCAAGTTATCATCTATCATGCCAGACTGTTATTCATGTCTCTTTAGGAACTGGTATCTCTAACAATACCTTCCAAAATCTGCAGCCAACTACCATTAATTACTACCAGAAATGGAGAAAGTGGAACGAGGGAAGGGAAAACAACCAAACTAAACCAAAGCTAAATCAATACTTATTTATAACAATTTTTTGTAACTTGCTTAACAAAAATGTTCTGAAAATTTGTTTTCAGAAAAAGCTCAAACTATACAATATAAACAGTAAAGAAGATTTAACATGTGGGATGAAAATGTATTTAAAATACATTCCGACATTACTTGCAATAAGAGGAAGTGACGTAACCATTCTGGAGATCATATTGGCAACATGAATCTATCCTAATATATCTAAAACAATCCAAAAATTACATTAAATTTTTTAAACTTGTAGTAAAAACATTTTACTGCAATGTTGATTGTAGTAAAAAGTTGGAAAAAATGCAAAAATCCATCAATTAGTTATGAAATACAGTTTTCCTAAGCAAGGGAACACCACAAATCCATTAAAAAGGAGGAGGAGTATCTGTGTTGATAGAGAAAAAAATACTAAAGATATATTAGGAGTTAAAAATAAAGTGCAGAACAAGGAATAAGTTGGGCTGGCTTATGTATAAAAATTTTCCCAAAAGGAAATACAAGAATCTGTTAACAATGTACACCTACATGGAACAGCCAAGGAGAAAAGGCTTTTTCATTTTATCCTTTTCTGTACACTGCTAGAATTTTTAAATTATTTGCTTGCATGCATCACTTTTTAAAAAGAAAGTCATTGAGGGTTATCTTGTGGAATTATGAGCCATTTTCATTTTCTTCCTTTTTGATTTTTTAAGAAAACCTAGTGTTTGGTATCATTTTAATAAAAATCTTTAAATTTGAAAATTTACCTAGTTTTCTATTTAAAACAAACCAAACCTATTGCCGCTAAATCAATTCCAACTAACAGAGATGACAGAGTAGAACTGCCCCATAGGATTTCCAAGGCTGCAAATCTTCATAGAAGCCGACAGCTTCATCTTTCTCCTGTGCAGTGACTGGTGGGTTCAAACCACTCACCTTTTGGTTACCAGCCAAGTGCTTAAGCACAGCCCCAATAGGGCTCCTAGTTTTCTATTAGGCATACATGTAATTGCTTTACCTCAGATGGAAAACATTATACCAAACACACACACACACACACACACAACACACACCGACACAGCATGTACAGGCAAAATCAAGTAAGAATTCTATTAAGTTTTAGATCAAGTCATGCTCGTCCATCCATATATTTATCTAATTTAGTTGACCAAGTTGCTAACCAGCTGTAGCAAACAAATATTCAATGCCTCATGTATGTTCAATGTTTTCTTGCACATTTCTCTGTAACACAGTAGGAAATAGCCCATACAAAAGAAAGCTGTCATGAATTGGGAAACAGTAAAAGACTACCTAGAAAACCCAAACCCAGTTCCATCAAATATTACCAGTGTTTTTACAAAAAAAAAAAAAAAGCAACAGAAACACTAAGTAATCATTGTTGTTGTTGTTATGTGCCGTCGAGTCAGCCCTGACTCATAGCGACCCCTCCTTGGGTTTCCCAGGCAGTATCACTACGGAAGTAGGATTGCCCAACCTTTATTAGGCACTTTTATTCATGGCAGTCAAAAGCTTATTTTCAATGAGTGTAACTACTTTTCCTCCTCCAAAGAATACCATCACCCTTTCTTTAAATGTTATCTTCACTTAATTACGTATATTCTAAATCAGAGATTTTCACAGCAATAGGAACAGAAGCCAGGAAGGAGTTGGGAGCCACCTCCAGGGTTGAAGGTGGCAGGCGTAACATGCCAAGAGCCCACCAACCCTCCTTTCCCCCACACAAAGTTAAGTTTCTTAACTTTACTGTTACTCTCAGGAATGTTAGGGTAAAAAAGAGGTCAAGAACCTCTTGGAGTTAAAATTTTCTACAGTTGTAATTAATTGAGAGGATAAAGTGGTATTACAGAAAATAAGGAATTCAGAAACCTGGGTTCCCATCTCCTTTGTGCCGCACACTAACTGCGTAACCTAAGGCAAATGGCCTAAACTCTCCATTCAGTTTCATTTTGTTTCTGATAAAGATATTAGAGTTCTCCATGTTTAGTTCAATTTCTTTCGAGACCTAAGGTCTTTACTTTATCACGACTTGCTCAAAAGGCATAACACTACTAAGAAGCATTTAGCTAAATGGATACGATCTGTTTAAGACTCTTCTGCATTCATTCATTCATTTATTTATTTTAAATCCAGGACTATAAAGAAAATATTTCAACTTGCACAAAGCTTTCTGGATTTCATATCTTTATGATTTTCATATCTACAGAAGCATAATTAGAATAGGCATTCTTCTGAAACCGTAGAGTAAATCAAGCAGATTGACTTTCAGTCAAGGACGGGTACTTAAAAATTTTAATTAGTCACTGCACTGAATTTTGAACCATTTGTAAATCTTCTGAAATATAGAAAGACTCAACCTTAATTTCAAGCAACAAATTTCCATATTGAAGCTCTGGTGGCGTAGTGACTAAGTCACTTGACTGCTAACCAGAAGGCTGCAGGTTCAAACCCATCAGCCATTCTCGGAAGAAGGTTGGGGCAATCTACTTCTGTAGTGATTCCGCCTTGGAAACCCAAGGAGGGGTCACTACAAGTCAGGTCTGACTCAAGGGTACATAACAACAACAGATTACATAAAGACGTGGAAGTTTTAGTGGCAGTGTATTCTTTCTGGATTAATTGGGAAAGAGATTAGTCTTGTCAGAATCACTTTATAGTAAATCACTTCTATATTGCCCCTACTATCTCTTTCTCACCTTATCAGTTCTTGAATTCTTACCTGTACTCAGTTAAATTTTTAAAGACTCTCCTGGCACTATGGTTCTTCATTATTTTGAAGAAAACCTTAGTAAGGCTAAAGTATTAAATGCTAAAAAAAATAATTTTCATTATCAGTATAGAGGGAGCTCTGGTAGCATAGTGCTTAAGGTACTTGACTGCTAACCAGAAGGCTGGTGGTTCAAACCCACCAGCCACTCCTCAGAAGGAAGGCTGGGCAATCTACTTCCATAGTGATACTGCCTCAGAAACCCAAGGAGTGGTCACTAACATCAGTATAGAGAATTTAAGGTCTAAATTCACGGCAATTTAACAAGTTTTGCTATTAAGAGTGGAAATTAACACTCTGAAAAGTAGTCAACATTATGCTACTACCTTAAAACACTAAAAAACACTTAAAAAATGCTAAGCAAAGGCTCTATGTTTAAGAGAAATGAATGGACAGATGGTACACTGAATAAATAATGTAGCACATCTGGAAATATTAAATACTTAAAACTAACATAAAGAAGCAAATCTAGCTAAACTTTTTCTGTCACAGAAATATCATGACCCAGGTAAAGACAGGACTTGCACTGTGCTGTGGGGTATTTTTGTTGGGTTTTTTTTCCCCTTGAGAAAAAAGTGCCTTATGTGTTTACAAACTCTGAAATAAAAGACAAATTATTAATTCCCAAAGGTCCTTATAACTACATTCCTTATAAAACCCAAAGGATCAACTATTTTCCTTTTTCTCTCTCTCTCACTGCCTTCATAAAACCTCGACAACCCTAAATTTCCTTCCTTTAAGTCAGACTAGGAATGGCTCCTTCTAGGAGATTGGTAAATACTTTTAAAGGATAAGATGCAATGAGAAATATAAAAGTATTAAGAAAGGAGAACATATGCCATTTCTTTTAAACACATTAAATTTGTTTTTAATGTTACCATGATTGACGAACCATTTAATACTTCTATGATGGAGTGACTACAATGATCAAATGCATGTACAAAAATTTATATTGGGCTCACATCTGACACAAGAGGAATTCAAAATTCACCAATTTCTGGTAAAACAAGGGTAGACAGAGTCCTCATCCTATATAGGCAATAAAACAAAATATCCAGAAGCCTTAAACCTACATTTTCTCTGGAGACATTCTTCTTCAATAATCTGTTTTCCCTTCAGATTTATCAAATAAACGCACATCATTGCTTTGCACTTACTATTATTTCACCAGTTAGCCTCAATCTCCAGGTCTACTTGATCAAATGCCTAATAATTGAGCATTTGGATTCTTTTACCACATGCCATTTTATACTGGCATCATAACAAATGAATCTACCGAAAGGTCACCCAAAGGCACATTAAAGCACTCTATAAACCAAGCATTTTTCCTTTATCTATTTTTAAAAACCACTGGTCTCAAATCAAGGCGCTTTGGTGGCACAGTGGTTAACTGTCTGGCTGTTAACTGAAAGGTTGGCTCTTCAAATCCACCAATGGCTCGGAGAGAGAAAGATGTGGCAGTCTGTTTCTGTTAAATTTACAGCCTTGGAAAGCCTCTGGGCAGTTCTACCCTGTCCTATAGGGTTGCTATGAGTCTGAATCGATTAGATAGCAGAGTGTGTGTGTGTGTGTGTGTGTGTGTGTGAGAGAGAGAGAGAGAGAGAAAGAGAGAGAGAGAGAGGGAGGGAGGGAGAGTGAGTGTGTGTGTGTGCGCGCGCGTGTGCACGTGCGTGCCCCCGCCTCTGTCAAATCATCTTAATTAGTAAAACACTGATCAGGAAAATTATGCATTAATTTTAGTTTTCACCACTTCCTTCACCTGTTCTTAATTTTTTTTTTGGGGGGGGAGGGATAGGATACAACTAAAGAAAAAGGTTCCTCCACTCTCCCTCCAAATTCACTATCAATAGACCCATCTACAAGTATGTGAAGAATATAAATGATGAATTAATTATCAGATCATTAAATAAATTAATTGAAATAATATTTGGGTAATTTATTCTTAAAATTGAACCATCCATGTGTTCCTATCATGAGTTATATTCTCTAAGTGATGAAATATTTAATAATACTAACACATTCACTAGAAAATATTAGGAAATCATTAATGATTTATAAGTGTTTCAATCTTGCATTAATGCAACCATCTTTAATTTCTAAGCAAAAAAAATGAATGTCATACTTCCTATTTTAAAGTTTTGAGGACTCTGGGTAGTTAAAATTTCTGGTTGGTGTGACTTTTTAAATCTTAAATTTCACTTTATTTTTTATTCACTAGGTTATTTTCGTAGGCTATCTTGCCTTAAAACATGACTACAGAATTTATGGCTCAAATCATTTCAGACACTCTGAGCATCTCAAGGGAAGAAACCATACACTACTGCTTATGTAATGGGCATTCACTGAAAGGGGGTCCACTTAAAAAGTAAGTATTAATAAGATATATGTAAATCCAACTACATAATCTCTCCCCAAAATGCTTTCCATATGAAGGAAAGAAATGAAAAGCACTGTTTTCTCCAACTTCCTTGCCTTGAAAATACAATTCTTTAAACATGTAAAGTAAATAAAATAGAAATAAGGTTAAGACCTAAATTTACTTGTAAAGCAGAAATACTAAATGTCTTTTAAACAACACTGGCAGCACATAGTCCTGTTGTTGTTATGTGCCCTCGAGTTGGCCCGACTCATAGCGACCCCTCCTTGGGTTTCCGAGGCGGTATCACTATGGAAATAGATTGCTCAACCTTCCTTCCTAGGAGTGGCTGGTGGGTTTGAACCACCAGCTCTCTGGTTAGCAGTCAAGTGCCTTAGGCACTATGCTACGACAGCTCCTAGTCCTACTAAGGTAAAAATCTCTTCCTTCTTTAATAGCAAATACTCCAAGACACAGGAGCTCCAGTGGCACCAGAGGTTAAGACGTTCATTTGCTAATCAAAAGGTTGGCTGTTGCCTTCGAACCCACCAGCCACTCTCAGGAAAAGGATAAGGCAGTCTACTACTGTGGAGCAGTTCTACTTTGTCCTACAGGGTCGCTATGAGTCAGAATTGACTCATAAGCAGTGGGTTTGGTTTTTGGCCATGCAGAACATACATATAAAACCATTTTCTGTAAGGTAAGCAGAAGGAGCAGCCTGTGACTGCAAGACGAAACTCCTAAGAACAATGCCAGAAAAGTTAATCTCTTGGTCCAGCCACTCAACAGGTGCACGCAACAGCTCTAAATTAAATTTTTTTCCCATAATCTAACCACGTATCCATATTCCAAGGTTTAAAAAGAAGGCATTAAAATATTGACAAAAGTACTCGCTACTGTCTTCATTCAGCAAATGGCAAAAATTGGGGCCTGGATGGTAAATAAAATTAACTACTTCCCAAATCTGCTTTTGGGTGCCTCTGAGACCCGGAAAGAGCTCTGGTGGCGTAGCGTTTAAAGCATTCGGCTGCTAACCAAAAGGTCGGCAACTGGAACCCAACAGCATCTCTGAGGGAGAGAAATGAGGCAATCAGCTTCCGAAAGTTTTACAGTCTTGGAAAACCAATGGGGCAGTTCTACTCTGTCATATTGTTGTTGTGGGCCCTTGAGTCGCACCTGACTCATGCAGACCCCTCCTTGGGTTTTCCAGGCGGCATCATTACGGAAGTAGATTGCCCAACCTTCTTTCCGAGGAATGGGTGGTGGGTTTGAACCGCCAGCCTTCTTGTTAGCAGTCAAGTGCCTTAGGTACTACTACGCTACCTATAGGCTCTCGTAAGTCAGAATCAACTTGATGCCAGTGGTTCTGGATTTGGTCAGAGACCAGGAAAAAGTAATTCAAACAAGAGAAATAACTAGTTAATATACATTTAGAGTGGCTTATCTCAAGAGACATAAACGTCCAAATATATCACTTCCTGAACTCAAGAGAGTAAAGAATAAGAAAATTCTTCCAAGAGCTAGAGGTGGGGGAAATCAATACTTCAAAAGTTTAAGGTTTAAATCAGAGGCAGAACTGAAAACCTCCAGTAGCAGTACTAAGCTCAAATTAGCCATAAACTAAGTGGCTGCCCACCGATTTGAGGCCCCAAAAGGTAAAATAATGCACTATGGAAGAAAGACAACGTTAGAAACTAATTTACTAGAAAAAGATCGGCAACCTTTCTTAAGGAGGAGAAAAAACACTAGAACAGACAGCACTGATTTAGAAGGGAAGAAAAAAAAGGCCTAAAAAGTGAAGAGAGAGAAAAAGGGAAGCAACTTTCCTGGAATGTAAAGACAGAAAAAGAGGTTCTTCCTTGGGGACAAAACGGAACTCTCCCAACCAGGACAGGATTGCGGCCGGCCAGATTAGTTTCTCCATGTTCACTTTATCATTACCCAGGAAAATTACAGATTTAATCAAAGGCTGTTCTGCCCACCAACAGACTGGATGTCAGCAGCAAACGGATGCGGGTGACGCGGGAAGGACGCAACAGCATCTCGGTTGAAGAGGAAAGAAACTTCGCAAGAGGAAGCACCGGCTCCTCTCCTGGCCCCTAGCACCGGCCAGTGAAGTTGCGCCACAAGCGCCCCTTCTACGAGTGCACCCCCCACCCCGGACACTCACTACTACGCAGCACCCGACCCTTCAAACTGCCCCCGAAGTCCAACTACGCCTCTGCTTCCTCCTTCCCCCGGACCCATCCCAACTAAGTTCCAGAGAAGCTCTCGCCCAGACCGCGGCCTGTTCCGGACAACAGGTGGGCAGTGGCGCCGACAGGGCTGGGCCTCTCCAGGCCAGGCCCACTCCACTCCTCCCCGGCCAGGGCCCGGGGGTGCCCGGCTCCAGGACGGGGAGGGGGAGCTCGCTCCCTTACCTCCGCCATATTTGCCGTACTGACGGGTCACATCTCCGAGGCGGCCGCAGCTGGGTCACGGCCAGAACCCGGATGTGAGAATCAGCGATGGGACTTCAGCCACCGCCAGTGCCGCTCCCGCCGCGGCTGTCTTGGCGGGAACGCGCAGGAGCCGCCCGAGCGCGCCCACCACACCCCACTCCGCCCCCTCGCGGCGCCCCGGCTGGGCTGGACTGGAGGGAAAAGGCCGAACGCACGCGCGCAAGCGCGCGCGCGGGAACAGGGACGAGCGCGCAACCCCGCGGCCAGCCCTCCCCGCAAGGAGAGATGAGGGGGCGGAGTCAAGGTGGGTGTGGGAGGAGGTAGGCATCTCAGCGCTGGGCGCCTTCTCTGCCTTTACAGATCCGCCGTTCTAGCTTGGGGACCAGGGTCTAAGAAGCAGAGAAGTCAGGGAAAGGTGGTGAAGGAACTGCGAACAGCCTTTACAATACAAGGAAAAAAAATGTTGTATTTTATATGTAGGTTGCCTTTGAAGTGCAGTTGCTGGAAAAATGATGTTGCAGTGATCCAACAGCGGCAAGTACAGCGCTTTAAAAGCGGTTAGCCCTCGACAAACATTTCTCTGGGTTATTTCACGAGAGGAAATGTAAGATCCACGATCCCTAACTCTTTAGAAATGTCAAGGCTAAGAGATTTAGAAAAGAGAGTGTGTTAAACCATCCCCATTATTTCATTTGCTTTTCCTCACATTACTTCTGTGATGGCAGTAGCAACATTAGTTGAATTTTGCACAGGACAAAGTTAAAAAGTAAATTACTGAAAAGCTGTTCTTTGATGGATATAAATAACCTCTGACTTGACTGCATGTGGGAGAACCATAATGCCTGAATGCCTGCAATTTGAAAGTTTATTTTAATGTACTGGCCTACAGAGGCCAACTGGCCTTGATGCCAATTCTCATGATTGCCAGAGCCAGTGATTGCAAAATAACAAATATGTTTCACTTTCACTATTAGACCAGATACTGGCTAATGCGAAGGTGGCAATAAAAGGTGCACCAACATATTTCACCAAACCAAAAGTTACAAGGTTCTTATTTCAAAAGACCTGTTTTAAAAATATTCAAGGGTGTCTTTTATTAATACAGTTTCAAAAATGGCTATCAAAATTAACCAGTTAATGTGAGAATGAATCATTCCCTCCAAATAAGGTGGTGCCAGTGCTATACTGTACATAGTAATTTTCTTAAAGTTAATACAATGTAACATGAGGAAGGCTGTTTTCTTAAATTATGTGTATTCCCTTCAAATTCTAGACTCCATCAAGCAGTTTCTTATTTGCAAAGATTCAACATTAATTTGAAACTTTTTATGTCCAATAATAATTTGTGCACGAATAAACTGCATTTAAAGGTATATGAAGAAGCTGCCAAGTGAAAGGACATTACCTGGTAATTTGACAGGAAAAGAGTCCATAGACAGTCTGTAAACCAATTAAACATAAACATCTGATGCACATTTTCTACTGAAAGAAAAGCAAGGGAAAGAAGAGAAAGGAAAACTTTAGGGTTCCCAAACTACAAACAATTTTTTACCATTAACTGTATTGTACAGTTTTCATTTTATTTTTAGAATATTTATATAAGTGTTTTTCACGATTCCTTGGGGAAATAAATATTTTAGCATAGGTATATAGTTTCTGACGTGACCTTGTTGACCTGAATTGTGTTAGTCCTTTGAACTTAAAATAAAAAAAGACTTGTTAAAATGTCAGTTCCTTTCCAAGTAGTTTTCACATTGATACAATTGATGGAAGTAACTGAAGGAAAGAACAATGGATACACATGGACCTGAGGTGGGAAAGGATAAAAGAATTAAGAGGCCTAGAGGTAGAAACTCAGGCTTTATACTGTGGGAATGAAAGAGGATTTTACATTAAAAAAGGAAAGCTGATTTATGAAATTTAACTGGATACTAAAAAGAAAGTGTAAATGTGTTGTTAAAATATAAGGAAAAAGAGTAACCTACTTGTTTAAGCCCATTTATCTTTGATTCTTCAGTCAAATCATCAAAAAATTGTGATAGAGATCACAGCCCCTTAAGCTACAAATGAATTTTGAAAATATGAGGAAAATTGAGGTCTGTCATTTTGAATGGGCATGTATCTTACTGCTAAGTAACTTTTAAATTTACTAATATTATGCTGCAATTTTACTAATTTTAAATGGCATCATCATTTGGAGAAAAAGGTTCCTTCTACACTTTAGTCCTTTTGTTATAAATATGAGTTCAGTGATGGGGGTGTTAAGATATTCTAAAGGTAAAGAGAAATAGTTCTAATACTGTAAGTTATCAGTAACACATTCCATTATATGGTAGTGAGATCTTTAAAAATTTCAGAAGCCACCTTAAGGAAATCAAAGGCTTTCTCAAAACTCTTGCTTACCCTCTTCAATATCAGAAGTGTAAAAATTAACTACTGATTAGTCACAGAATCTTAATGTTGGGTGGGACCTTAAAGATCCTTCATCAATTCTCTACCTGTTCAAGTAGGAACCTTTCTTACTACAAGGCTTTTTAGCCTATGTTTAAACACCAGCAATCACTCATGAAGAGGCTGCTTCTTTCAAAAAAGCTCTAATGTTTGGGAAAAATCTTTTTATTAATCCAGAATGTACTTCTTTGTTACTTCCATTCATTACCCCTAGTTCTTCAGCACTTTGGACTAATACAACAGATGTCTTCTTTGTTTGTATTCAAATACAACCAGTCAATATTTAGACTTGGGTTAACAAATAAATAAATCTTCAAAGCTTATTGCCACTAGAAAAGCTGAAAACAGGATGTGACAGAGCTACAGGCATGAGAAAATTGACCATTACTTATGACTTGTTAAAAATTAATACAACTTGTATTATTTATTAATGTGATAGCCAAACTGGTATTTTGTTAGAATTGTGTAATAAAATGTTTAAAGTTAAACTAAGTGTGGTTAATCCTAATTTTATGTGACATCTGTGGCTAAATTAACAAGTCTCAAAGCAAAAAATCTTATACAAAGCCTGAATAAATGCCTCTTTAGCTCCCATTCCTCACCGAAAGGCCTTCTTATTTTCAGGCAAACGAGTATTATTTTTACCACATTAAGCTACTGAAAAATGCTATTCTATCGGGCAATTATTGTTAACCAATTTACTGAATACTCCATTAAAAAGTTATTAAACGATTTACAGAAGCTATCACACACACACACAGAGAAGAATCCCTCAAAGTAATAATTTTGCTGTTAATAAAGACATTTTAAGGTCACAATTTTTACTTCAACTAGTACCTTAAACTAACCAATAAATAATATATATACATCTAATAAATATAACCTTTATTTATACTAACACCAGATTCAAATATCACATATATCTACACTACATAAATATCTGTTAAGCAACTCAGAAAGGTTCTCTCTCAAAATGCACCAAAAAAACACTTGTAACTATTTAGATTCTGGGGCTCTTTGATTGAAACAGATCAGTATACAACACATTGAAAAATTCTTTATCTAACAATTTTGCAGGTCCATAAGGCCCTTTTGTGATATTTTATAATATTTCTTATTTAAAAACTACAGTTTGTATCTTCATGATGTGCAAGTAAAATTTATAGATGACTATTAATGTGGTTGAAAATACCTAAATACTAAAATATTTAACCTCTTCTTAAACATGACATTTCAAATTAAGCGTTTACTTTTAATTTAGTAGGCAGAATGCAGGCTGTAAAGCATATTACATTTGGAAGCCCCATATCTATGCAACGCTCGCACCATTTTTGTTTGTTTATTACTTATGCCACTTATATAGACCTTTGGTTCTTCTGGATACAGTTTTGGTTGGTTTTTCTCTTCATAATAATTTTATCAGATTATTGCAAACTAATACTCTTATATTACATTGTTGACATGTTATTTTTATCTCACCCAAATTCTGGAAATTATTGGCCCATCAGCAGTTCTCAAACACTGGAACATACAAAAGAGTAATATAATATTTATATTACTTGAGGGAGTTTGGACTTTCCCTCCCTTAATTTCCAAGTGTGCCCCTGCCTACCAGCATCACATCCGTCTTGTCTGCATTGAACCTCAACCAGTTGGTTCTTAACCACGTCCGAAACTCAGCCAGGCACTGGGAGAATCGAGCCACCACACCATCTGGATCAAAGGAAAGAGAGCTTCAGAAGCAACTAGACAGGAACCACAAGCTCACTAACGCTTTCACATTTAAAAAGATGGCTGGAAATTAGGGCCAGGATCCCACGGTTAATTTTAGGAAAACATTAGTGAGTCTGGACTCGAGCATTCTGTAACCAATAGAAAAGGGATAAAAGCGCCCCAATAAACAGGTTGCTTTATTCCACCCCTGACAGAAGAAAAGATTTTGGTCAACTGCAGGTCATCGCCGCTAAACTGTCTTAGTAACCTGCAGGTCTTGTAATTGCAATACCTTTTGTGCAGAATTAGAATTTTAGCGTTGAAGGACGCTTTAGGGGAAGCTGCGGCCCAGAGATGGGTAGTGACTCGCCCAAGGTCACATAGCAAACGAGGACCAGAGATTTGCTCCAGGCCAGGAATCTTTCCACTAAATGCTGGAAGAGCTAGGCCATCCAAAGAGGTAGGACAGGAGGGAGCATCTGTCCCAGGATTCTCCCAGGGGCTTGGAGGACCTCGTTCCCTGACAATGATGTCCTCTTCTGCCCTCCCTCACTCCCTCCGAAAAGAGTAGATTCGCCCAGTTCCTGCTCACCACAGAACTGCAGTACCAGAGGGAGCCTCCCCCCCCTCTCGAGTAAGAACTAGGGGAAAATACAGGGGAAAGAGGCGGAGCCACAGGAGGGTGGTCATCTTAGCCCCACCTACCAGGATCTGCGACCCAAATGAGAAAGGGGTGAAAGCGATCGGGGAGAGACGACCTCACGCCGCAGCGGATTCCCAGCGCACCACGAACGCCGGGAAACATTCGCGCTGCCGCTGCAGCCCCGAAAGCAGAGACTAGAGCTCGAAGGAGGAGGGTGGCGATGGGGAGCTGCGCATGCGCCATCGTCGGCCAGCCCTGCTCGGTTTAGGGAGGCAAGCTAGAAGCGTCTCTAGCAGCCCCTCCCCGGAAGTTAAGGGTCTTCCGGGCGGCACTCTGCTGTGGGGGAGGGTAAGGAGAGAAAGGGGATCCCGAACACCTCGGGAGCCCTTCATCCCAAACAGGAATAGTAGGGGAGAGATGGTTTGTGGAGGCTGCACTTACAGCCGCTGCCGCCGCTGCCGCCGCCACCCTCGCTACTGCCGCCGCCGCCTGAAGAAGCCCCATCCATTCGCCTGCAACCGGGGAGACTCAGAGCCTGGGAGGGGCCTGGGGCTCGGGCCGCCCGCCTCCTTTTTCTAGTCGTCGTCGGGAGCTTCCTCCTCCTCCACCAACCCTCGGCCCTCCCCTCCGCCTCTGCCCTCCTCCACAGCATCTTGCCTCCAGCCAACCGCGCGGCCGCTTGTTGAGCCTGGGCTCTACCGTCTCCATGACACCCGGCAAACAGTCCAGTGGCACAGCCAGAGCCGCTAACGCCGAGGTTTGGGGTACAAGGGCCCGACAAGCGGCCAGGGAAGGAGCTGATTGACCATTCCCCAGTCAGTCGCCACCATGCGCATCTCTCCACCAAGCAGTCGCAAGCAGCCTAGCGTCGGGTTGTAAGTTCCAGCCCCTGGAGATGGAAAAGGGTTATCCTCGAAACTTCCAAGCGGCACTGGTTCCTTCCTCAGCCCAATACAGCCTTTATTGTATACCTTTTGCTGTTCTTTCTCTAGGAGAAAAGACGTGGTTTAATTAGAACCACAGTTTTTCTCAGCTCTCAAGCTTGGTGCTTTCATGATATCCCAGATGCTCACGCCTGTCAGTTTCTGCTTTGCATCAAATATTGCTATGCTCGTTGTTGTTGTTGTTGTTGTTATTTGCCGTCAAGTCGGCCCGACTCATAGCGACCCCTCCTTGGGTTTCCGAGGCAGTTATCACTACGGAAGTAGGATTGCCCAACCTTCCTTCCGAGGAGTGGCTGGTGGGTTTGAACCGCCAGTCTTCTGGTTAGCAGTCAATTGCTTTTGGCACTTTTTTTCCAGAGCTCCTTTTCTCTTTTGTCGCGTTTTTTTTTTTTTTTTTTTTGGCGTTTTTCTCATACCATTCTGCCCTTAAACTTAATCCTGCTTACAAGTTTGCTGTACCTGCAACAGCAGTGCGGGTTTGTATCACTTACAACTTTAAACGGTTCCTTCGTACTGCCCCATAATTCCACTATAGTTTTAGTTCATCTATCTACTCTCCCACACTTCCACATCTTATATTTTTATATCATACATTTTATATTATACATCTTATATTTTCTCAGACCCTGAGCATCCTGTCTCCTTTCCTTAAGAGGGCTCTTAGCTATTTTTTCTTCAGAATTTCTTGAAGTTTTCTTTCCATTCTCGAATATGCTAGCTAGGCTTTTGTCTATCCCATTACTCCACCAAAATAGCTTTTGTGGAGGACAACAGTAACTGCCGAGTCAAATACAATTCTGTTCTTAACTAACCCAGCAGTAGCTTTGATCGAGTTTATCACTAGTTGCATTTTGAAACATTTTATTTGGTTTTAGGGACACCACTCTTCCTTAGTTCTCCCCATAACTATTCCTTTTCAAAGTACTTGGTGATTCCTCCTCATGTCTCCTACATCTAAAATACTGAAGTATGTTTGGGATCAATCCTTAAGCCTTTTCATTTCATTATCGTATTATGCTTTAAAGATTACCTATATACTGATGACTTTCAAGTTTATATCCCTAGACAAGGCTTCTCCCAAGAAAATACTTCTTACCAAAAACAGAGCAATATACACACACACACACCAACCAAACCAAAACCAAACGGACTGCTGTGGAGTCGGATCCAACTCATAGCGACCCCTCCTTGGGTTTCCGAGACCATATCACTATGGAAATAGATTTCCCAATCTTCCTTCTGAGGAGTGGCTGGTGGGTTTGAACCACCAACCTCACACACCCCCAAAAATCAAACAGACATCTACCATAGGAGTTAATTGACACCTCAGAACTCATATCCAACACTGTACTTAATCTCCCACAGGCTGGGAACACCTTGTTCCCTCACAATAATACTGTTTTGGAGTCTATCTTTCCTCCCTCACCCCCTCTGAAAAGGGTAGGTTTCTCCCTGTCATTCATTAAATGGTAAATTCCACTTTCAGTTACTCAAGTAAAAAAATCTTGGAGTTAACCTTCACTGCTCTTTTATATCCAGTTCCATCAGCAAATTCTATCAGTTCTACCAACACCCTGAACATAGTAGTAATCAGTGTGTGTCTTTTGTTCCAAACTCTTCAAAGTTTTTCCCATTTCACTCAGAGTAAAAGTTCTCATTCTTACAATGCCCCATAGATCTGATCTGGGACTATTTCTTGGTTAGTTACTCTCCACAGTGTTCCTCTCATCAGACACACTGTACTCCCACTTCAGGACTTGCACATTTGCTGTTCTTTCTGTTTGGAATATTGTGCCTCAAGATAATCTATGACTTACTCATTTCTTTTAGTTGTCACTTTATCATAGAACCCCTTTAACCACCCAGCACTTCTAATCATCCAACCTTGTTTTTACTTTTTTTCACAAAACTTATCCCTACTTGAAGTATTATATACTTGTTAATCTGTCTTCATCCAAGAAATGGTATTTCCTCAGGGCAGAAATTTTTGTTCACCATTGTATTCCTTTTATTGCCCAGAATGAAGAAAAACAAAAAACATACCCACTGCCATCAAGTCTATTCCGATTCATAGCAACCCTATAAGACAACATAGAACCACCCCACAGGGTTTCCAAGGCTATAAATCTTTATGGAAGCAGACTGCCTCATCTTTCTCCCCCAGAGTGGCTGGTGGGTTTTAATTGCTGACCTTTTAGTGAGCAGTCAAATGCTTTAACCACTATGTCACCAGAGCTCCCTTAGAATGAGGAAGGCACCCAATAAAAATTTATTGACTGACTGACTGATCAAAGGAATATGTGTGGTTACTACTCACCTTGTTTGGCTTTTGTTTTCACTTTTACATATAGAAATCTCAGTAAGTGTAAATTAAAAACAAAAAGTCATAAAACTCTCGTAGATGAAAGAATGTTAGAAAAATTGCCTTGGGAATTTCTTTAAATAATGACAAATTTGCAGCAAATTAATTCAAAGAATATTTGAGTAGGTGTGTGAGGCAACTCTATTATCTAAATAAACCAAAAGCATAACAGACACTGAATTTACAGCCTGTTAATTTGACCTAATAAGTTATTTCTAATCTTCCTCCTTTTAGGATTTAATCCTAATCTTACAAAGGATCTCATGAAGCATGTCTTTACCAATTTTCTACTTCTTCACTCCATTTTCCTTACTGGATCCTTCCCATTAATTTAACAATAATGAACACATCTCCCACTGTGGTAAAAACCACTTACTCTTTTCAGCCAACTTATCCCATATCTTTGCCCAGTTTCTATATTCTGCTTCATTACATGCTCACTCTTTAACCCTTGCAATCTGCATTCTCCATGGGTGTACAGACACTACTCAGCAGTCAATAAGGAGTAGTATAAAATTTTCAAGAATCATTAAAGTCAGTGGGCTTTCTACCTTTCTGCAGCATTTGACAATATTGATTATCCCCTCCTTAAGATTTCCTGAACTTGGCTAGTTTACTATTCAAATAAATGTCTCTTTTCTGCTTCTTTCTTTCTGCCGCCTTTTTCTCTAACCCCTATTTCCTTCCATTGGTATCTTAAGGGATTCATTTTGAAATTCAGTTGATTACCAAATTCACGGAAAAATTCTCAAATCTGAATCTCCAGCTCTCACTTTTGTTCCCTCAAGTTCAGTTTACTCCTCTTTTCAACTGCTGCCAGCCAGCTCCACCAGGTTATCACTTTGGTGTCTAAAATTGAACATGTATAAAAATGAGCTCCTTACTGTGCTTTAGAAGTAAAGGCTAATTATCACCCTAACTCAATGGGCAGCTACTATAACCTCAGTTACAGATAAGGAAACAAACAGATTAAAAAAACTTGTCCAAGAACTCACAGCCTGTGAATTACTAGATAAATTGGGCATGTAAATTAATCTCTTCATGTTTAAGTTTTTCTCACTTGTAAAATATAGCTATTAAATATCTCACATTTTAACGGATTGAATTAGAATATATAGGTAGAATTTCTTTGAAAGTTAAGTTTTAAGTGGCATTGTTATTATCAGTTAACAAGTCTTGTGAATTCTATAAGGAGCTCTGGTGACACAGTGCCTAAGGCACTTGACTTCTAACCAGAGGGTTGGCGGTTCAGACCCACCAGCCACTGTGCCGAAGAAAAGTGGACAATCTACTTTCATTAAGATTTACCGCCTCAGAAACTCAATGGCAGTTGCTATGAGTCAGAATTGACTCGATGGCAGTGAGTTTGGTTTGGGGTTTTTGGTGAATTCTATATCTGCTACAGCTTGCATTTGTTTTATTTGTACATTTGCCCCGCTAGCTTAGTCCTTGATTACTTTTCACCCGGGCTATTCCCATAGCATCTTAACTAATTGTCTTCCTCTAATTTATCCTGTCTGTAGCTAAATCTTTCTGAAACATAGTTTTGATCACTTGATTATTCTGATCAAAACCTCAAAGGTACTCTCTGGCTTACATGATACATTTCAAAGGTTTAGCCTGGCATGAGAGAACTTTAATAGCTATTTTATTTTTTCAGAGCTTAACTTTGTTGGGTTTTTTTTTTTTTTTTTTTTGGTATCTAAATGAATCATTTGGGATTCCATACACATACCACATGCTTTCCTATCTTCATTGTTCATAATCTATTCCCTATCCTGCCCCAAAACTCCTACCCACCTTGTCTCCACCTGCACCAGATACACACACATTCACACACTATGCTAAAATGGCTTTCAAAATTGACCGATCGCTCACAGTCTAACTCAGTTACTGCCTTTATGATTTCTCTGCTTATTTCTCTGGTCAAAAGTAATCTGCCATAATTCTCATTTCATTTTATGTAGTCCTCTTGTTAGACCAGTGCAATTTTGTACTTATATACGTGCTTATTTTTTTTCTCTTTTATTAGCTTGTAGCTCTTTAGAGCTCATATCTGATTCATATTGTATCTCTGCCAGCAGTAGCACAGAGCCTTACCTACAAGTATGCAGTCCAAGAGAGAGAGGATGGTGGTTTGTTACCAGGATGATGGCAATAAAAGTTGTGACAGATGGTTGGATTTTAGGTGTATTTTGAAGTTTTTTGTCCTGAGCAAGTGGAAGACTAAAGTTGCCATTAACAAAAAATGGGGAAGAGGAGTAAGTTTGTTAGAGTATGGGTGGGGTGATAGTGGTGATAGTTTTAGACATAAAAAGTTTTGAGTTGGAGATGTCTCATACAAGTGTGTATATACAGGTCTAGGGTTCAGAGGAGAGGTCCAATCAGAGATATATTTGGGAAATAATATCATGTTGCTGTTGTTACGTGCCATCAAGTCAGACCCGACTCATAGCGACCCCTCCTTGGGTTGCTGCGGCAGCATCACTACGGAAGTAGATCGCCCAACCTTCCTTCCGAGGAGTGGCTGAGGGGTTTGAACTGCCAGCCTTCTGGTTAGCAGTCAAGTGCCTTAGGCACTATGCTACCAGAGCTCGCAGATAATATCATATAGGTGGTAAGTTATGACATTGGGTGAGTTAACCTAGGCTATGAGTGTGTATGCAAAAAAGTTGTGGTCTGAGAATGAGCACTGTGGCACTCCAGCTATGAGAGGCTGAACATGAACTAGCAAGAGAGACTCAGGAGATAACCAGAAAAAAAAAAAAATAGAAAAACCAGATAATTGGAGAGCCATGCAATTCAAGTTTTTTTTTTTTTTTAAAAAAAAAAAAGTCAAGGAGAAAAGAAGGAAGAGCGGGGTCAAATACTACCAAGAAAGGTTGGAACAGTAAAATAACTATTGCAGTTAATATTGTGGAGGTGGTTGAGTACCTTGGTAAAAAATCCTTTTGGTGGAATGATAAAGGCAAAAGCTTGATTGTAGTAAGTTCAAGAGAGAATAGTTTTTTAAAACTATGAATAGACATTTTTCCTCTTAAGAATTTACTATAATTAAAGATGAATGGATCAGAGCTGTAGGAGTAGATGGATTCAAGAGAAGCTTTTTGTTTAAGATGGGAGAAATAAAAGTATGTTTATATGCTGAAGTAAACGATCCAGCAGAATGAGAAACACCAATGCTGCAGGAGAGAGGATTGCTTATATCAATATCCTTGAATAGGGAAAAAGGAATATAGTGCATGTGTTGAGGGATTGACCTAAGCTAGAGTCAGATCATTTGTTCACAGTAACACAAGATACACAATATAGCACAGATGGCAGGTGTATATATATGGTAGTGGGAATATGTTAATGCTTTTCCCATTTCATCAGCTGAAAGTAAAGATGAGAGAGGTGGTTTTGATATTTGAGGAGAGAAAGTATGAAATTAAGGTTTTAGTGTATAGAAAAGGAACCAAGAACCTCTGTTGCTGGCACATTAAGGACTCACTGTAAAGTAATGATCTATAATCTAACGTGAGACCAGTTATCATGGTTGAATGTTTTTTCTCCAGTTTTGTTTAGTTGCACAGATGCAGGCTCAAAGTAAGAGGAAAATTGGAATTTACAAAGGCTTTGGTCTCCCAGTAAGTACAATGAATTAAGGGAAAGTAAGGTTAGAGTGTAAGTAAGCAATGATTATAATAATTTATTATGGGTTATAATAACCACAAACTCAAGAGGGAAAAGGTGGCAAGAGAGGAGTGAGTAAGGTAGTAAAAAGTGATAGAATCAAAGTATTGAAGGGCATATTAAGATTGAGGATGGTTGAAGTTGGATTATAAGATTATAACCAAACCAAAACCAAACCCACTGCTGTTAAGTCAATTCCGATTCATAGCGAACCCCATAGTGTTTCCAAGGCTGTAAATCTTTATGGAAGTAGATTGCCTTATCTTCTTCCTGTGGAGCAGCTGGTGGGTTTGAACTGCCACCCTTCTGGTTAGCAGACAAATGCCTTACCCAGTACGCCACCAGAGTGCCTGTGATACGGTAGACACTGACCTGGTTACTAGGAGCTCTAGTGGCATAGTGCCAAAGGCATTTGACTGCCAACCAGAAGGCTGGTAGTTCAAACCCACCAGCCACTCCTCGGAAGGAAGATTGGGCAATCTACTTCCGTAGTGATACTGCCTTGGAAACCCAAGGAGGAGTCACTATGAGTTGGATCCCACTCTGCGACAGTGATTTGGTTTTTGGTTTGGTCCTGGTTCCTAGAGATACAGCAGTGAACAAGTACAAACAAAATATCAAGTAGTGATAAGTGCTGTGAAGAAAAATAAATATGAAAAGCGGGTTGATTTTTGTCTTTTAAAAACAGTTTATTCTTGAGTCTGACTTTGATTTGAAAAGCAAAAGAATCATTAAAAATGTTTTCTTTGGAAATATATGTTCTTTTTACCATGTAAGGAAAGATCTTCCTCATTTTCTAGGAATCTAGAGTACTAAAATAAATTAAGAATTTACAGGTTAAGTCCAAAAGTGAAATCATATTTCTTTTAAATATAAATATTTTGGTTATAACATCCTATTAAAAACTACTATATAATTTGTTGAAGCAAAAGCATGATATTCTTTCTCAGGTTTTATTAATCATGTTTAAATCAGTCTGTAACTGTATTCTACACTCATTTGTGCTACTATGTGCCAGGCACTTTCTAACTATACCAAAAAAAATAAAACCAAACTCAACTACCATCGAGCTGGTAGTTGAGCAACCTCTTCTTAGGTTTCTGAGGTAATATCTCTATGGAAGTAGATTACCCAGTCTTCCTTCTGAGGAGTGGCTGGTTAGTTTGAACTGCCAGCCGCTGGTTAGCAGTCAAAACATACATTAATTCATTTAATCCTTAAGATAACCTATGAGTTGTTGTTGTTGTTAGGTGCTGTCAAGTCAGCTCTAACTCATAGTGACCCTATCTACAACAGCACAAAACACTGCCCAGTCCTGTGCCAGCCTCACAATCCTTGCTATATCTGAGCCCATCATTGCAGTCATTGTGTCAGTCCATCTTGTTAAGGGCATTCCTCTTTTTCATTGACCCTCCATTTTATCAGGCATGATATCCTTCTTCAGGGAATGGTTCCTTCTGATAACATGGCAGAAGTAGGTGAGATGAAGTCTGGCCATTTTACTTCCAAGGTGCTTTCCGGCTGTACTTTTTGCAGGAGAGATTGGTTAGTTGTTCTGGCAGTCCATAGTATTCTTCACCAATACCACACCCATTTTACAAATAAGAAAACTAAAGGAAGTCATTGTAGACTTTGAGCATGGCTCCCTGGGTTCAAATCTCAATTCTAAGGTGTTGCCCTTCAAGATTATATGACATTATATAAAACAATACTAAAAGCAACTTCTTAGAGTTGTGAGGAAAACATTGTGTAATGCATGTAAACTCTTTAGAGCTATACTTTCACACAGTGAGTGCTGACATAGCTATTATATCTTGTTTTATGTTTAGATTGTTTACATATTTCTAACTGAAGGTCTACTTTTTTATTGTTACTTTTTTCTTTAAATCATGGATCCTGTATATTGTGTTTTCTTTTTCCTGATGCAGGAACACTGGCCCACAAGTAAGGAAGTCTATTAGCTTTATTAATCCTATAAAAGGAACCCAAACAAAAGGATATGCTGGTGCAAACCAAAGCAGAATTGGTATGTCAAGGACCATGACCATTGTACCTGAAGTAAAAATAGAGAAAATGAATATTGCCTCCACAAAGACAGTCACACAAGTAATACTCTTTTGAATTCTAAATTTATTTGAAATTGACAACATGGGCAATCTTATTGAAGTGTTAAAAGTAGAAAATATACTGCTTTCAAATAACCACTTCCAATACTGAAATAATTTGTTTGGAGCTTTAGTACATAGTATACCTTACCTACTGCCATTGAGTCAGTTCTGATCATAGTGACACTATAGGACAGAGTAGAACTGCTCTATCAGGTTCCCAAGTCTGTAAATCCTTAGGGAAGCAAACTGCCACATCTTCCTCCCATGAAGCAGCTGCTGGGCTTGAACTGCTGACCTTTCAGTTAACAGCTGAGCATTTTAACCACCAAACCACCAGGGCTTCTCATATACTTTATAGCATAATATTGACTGTTGGGTCTTATAACTCATTGATAATGAGGATATTAGAATGGAATGAGAAAAGTCTACTCATGATCTTAAGAATGTTGCTTATGATTTTAACTATAGCTAATAAAGTATAAGTACCTGGTGGTACAAATGATTTGCAATCAGCCGCTATCCTAAAGGTTGGCAGTTTGAACTTATCCAGTGGTGCCACAAAAAAAAGACCTAGCTACAGCTTCCATAAAGATTATAGCCAAGAAAACTCTGGAGTAGTACTACTGTAACACATAGAGTCACCTTGTTTTCTTTTTAAATACAGTACATCTAGTATCCACTGTTCTTGGCCCTGTACTCTTGAAAATATAAAATAAATTGTCAAAAAATTTATTTTTTTCCATTAGAAAACTTATAATTAAGAATTGAATTTTTTAATGAAGTGTAACATACATAGAAATATACTTAATGTATAAAACATTTTTTAGATATAACACCAAATACATAATTGACAAGAGATAAAACTGGTATATTGGACTTCATTAAAATGGAAACTTTCTGCTCATTGAAGGATACTGCTGACAGAATGAAAAGCCAAAGCCACAGGCTGGAAAAATGTATTTGCAAAGCATGTATCTGATAAAGTACATATATCTAAAATAAACAAACAACTTTTAAAACAACTGTGAATAATAAAAAAAAAGAGGGCAAAAAGATTTGAGCAAACACTTTACCAAACTACATATATGAGTGTCAAATAGACATCAAAAAAAAGTTCTGCCTCATGAAGATGGGGCAGTCTACTGCTGTAAAGATATACAGCCTTGACCATGGTTGCAGAGGATATCAAGCTTGACTGGTATAACATACTACACAAAAACATTGTTCCACATACTACTTTGATGGGTAGTGAATGGGATCTTAAAAGCTTGCAAGTGACCATCTAGATGCAACAATGGGTCTCTCCTCATCCAAAGCAAAGAAGAATGAAGGAAATCATGAATGGAAACAGTTAGTCCAAGGGACTGGTAGACCATGTGATCCTCAGCCTATATGACCATGAGACCAGAAGAACTAGATGGTTCCTGGCTATCTCTGCCAACCACTTGGAGGAGGCTTCCTGTAGAATATACTGGATAGACTGGGAGAACAATGTGGAACAAAACTCAAAATTATAAAAAAGGACCAGGTTTGCTGGTCTGATAGAGCCTGGTAAGACCCCAGAGATTATGGCCCCTAGCTACCTTTCAGATCTGGAATTGAACTAACTCCAGTGCTTCCAGCCAAATAATAGACAGGCATATGGGCTGAACATTTGTTTACATCAGGTTGATAACACTTCTTGGAGAGATCAATCATGGGGTAACAGAAGGGGAGTGTATGCCCAGGGAGACAGCTGGGGGTGGATGGAGTGCATGGGAGGGAAAAACACAGGGAAGAGGTAACTATGGGGAAGAAGTGGGAAGAGAGCTGTTACAATGTAGGGAATTGAAGTCAATGTCATGAGACAAAATATATGAATTGTTCTTTGGAAAATGAATTTGCTCTATAAACTTTGACTCAAATCACAATGAAAAGAAAAAAAAAAAAATACAGCTTTGGAAACCCCATGAAGGTCACTGACTTGGAATCGCTCTGGTAGCAGTGATAAGTTGTGAGTTTTGGTTTTATGGGCTTTTTTTTTTTTTTTTTTTTTTTTTGTTTTTTTGATGAGTCATAGATATAAACAGGTCATGCTATCGAATGGTTTCTTACTCATAGGACAGAGTTGAACTGCCCCATAGGGTTTCCAAAGCGGTAAATCTTTATGGAAGCAGATTGCCTCACCTTTCTCTCATAAAACAGATGGTTAGTTTGAACCTCTGACCTTCTGATTAGCAGGCAAATGTGTTAAATACTGTACCACCAGAGCTCCTTGTATTAGTCTTTAGGGAAATACAAATTAAAACCACAATGAGATACTGCTACACACCTGATGTTATTAGTTGCCTTGGAGTAAGTTCCAGTATATGCTGAGAAAAAAAAATGTAGAAATACATTGTGTTTGTTGATTTGAAGATCAATATTGCTATTGTTAGGTGCTGTCAAGTTTGTTCTGACTCATAGTGACCCTGTGTACAACAAAACAAAACATTGCCCAGTGTTACCAAATCTCCCCAAATTGATGTAGAATCAGCACCTTCCCAATCCAAATATTAGCAGGATATTTTTTTTTAGAATTGGCAAGCCAATTCTGAAAGTTAAGTAGTAATGGAGAGAATTTAGGAAAGCCAAAAGAATTTTGAAAAAGGAGGACAAAACTATAGGATTCAGCATCATTCAAGATGTACTATAAGATTCTGATATTGGAAGAGTTCCGGTAAGATGGCGGAATAGGCAGAAGGACTGCACAGACCCTCTTCAACAAAGAAAAGGGGAACCAATTAACACAGATAAAGAAGATAATCCTGGACCCCTGAATTTGAAGGGAAGGATATAGAAGTGGATTAAGCTCCAACTAGCAGAAGAATTTGCATGAAAACACCAAAAAAGGAGACATACGGAGCTGTGCTCTGGCAGCGATCCTGATGGCATAGACAGCTTGGATATAGCCGAGTGTTGTTAGGACCTAAGAATTAACCTAAAAATCACCCCTGCTAGCCAGGGACTGCACAGAGGACTGCTCTGGGTGGTGAATAAAAGGGGAAGCACCAAAGAGAAAGGCGGGCTGAGCTGTGAACTTTTGCCTGTCTGGAGGATGCAGCCATTTTCAATGTTTACAAGCAGTTTGACCATTTTAGATATTTAAACCGATAGTGTTCTCCCAGATCCCAAGGACTTAAGAACAGGCTCCACTTTCCGGGAACCGCAAGGACATTCTGGACTCTGATGACTGGAAAGATACAGCATTCCCCTTCTTACTCTGGAAAGGTGCGACATTGTCGTTGTTACTGTTATATACCAAACCCTCTTGGTGAATGGAGGTGTGGCCATCCCTCACTCCCACCCACCTTCTAGGCTGGCAGGAATTCCATCTCAGTCTTTGTGCTCAGATGGAGCCTGGGTGCCCTGCCCCAATTTTTTTTCTTTTTTTCTTTTTTTAGTTTTTTTCTGCTTTAAAACTACTACTACTGTTATTACTTTTGTCCTTTTTGCTGTTATTCTTTATTCTTCCTCTCCCAGGTTCTAGTTTTCACCTTTTTTTCTTTTCCCTGTTCCTGGTTCCAAGCTTTTTTTGTTTTTGTTTGTTTGTTTGTTTGTTTTTGTGGTTAAGCCCATTCTTTGTTTTTCTTTTTGCATTTTTCCCATTTTTTTTCTTCATTATTATCCTTCTCTACCATTTTTCTCTTATTGCCCTCTCCCCAGATATTGTGGTGTGGTGGTTTTTTTTTTTTGTTTTTTTTTTTCCCCTCTTTTTTCTTTGTTTGGTTATTGTGCTATGTGATTACATGGTGTGTTTTTTGTCCATTTGCTTTTACTTTTTTGATGGTTATTCAATTGTTATTTTTGTCTAACTGAGTGGGAGACAGCAACAGTGCCCATATGACACAACTACACCTCCACCTACTGCAGCTTCACTTATGGGTGAGAGCCACCACTTCCTTCTCCACCCATGGGCCAATGATAAACAACCACCAAGAAGAGCCTGACTCACCCTTAGCTGCTCTTCACAAATAGTTAACAGAGATCTAAATACAACAACGTCACAATGTCTCAGGGACAACAGACCATCACAGTCCACACAAAGAAGCAAGATAAAGTGTTAGAAACAAGGGAGCAGGATATAGACCCAGAACACATCCCTGAGGAAGAAGCAGCATTGGAACTCTCTGATAAGGAATTCAAAAGAATTATATTTAGGTATCTTCAAAGGATTGAGAGACAGATCAAGGAAAACACATACAAAACCCTACAAGAATTTTGGGAGAAAATACAAGAACAAACTGACAAAATAAATGAGAAATTAGAAATGATTCAACATCTACAAATAGAAATCCAGAAGATAAATACTAAATTGTCAGAAATAGATAACACATTGGAAGGGCAAAGGAGTATAATTGATGCAATTGAATACAGAATTAATGAGATTGAAGGCAAATACCTAAATACTTCTTTAAAAAGGGATCAATCAGAAAAAAAAAATCAAAATAAAATGAAGAAAGCCTAAGGTTCATGTGGGATACCATCAGAAGGAATAGCCTATGTCTCATTGGAATTCCAGAACCGGAAAAGAAAAATAAAACTACTGAGAAATTGTCCAAGATTTGTTGGAAGAGAACATTCCTGATATGATGAAAGATGAGATTATATCCATTCAGGAAGTCAACAAACTCCAAACAGGATAGACCCTGTTTTGGTTACCTAGTGCCACTTTGACAAGAATATACCACAAATGGGATGACCTTAACAAACAGGAGTTTATTCTCTTACAGTTTAGGAGGCTTTAATTCCAATTTCAAAGTGCCAGGCTCTAGGGGCTGGGTGAAAGCCCCTCAACCTTGGGGTCCAGCTCTGTCTCCTGTTCCCAGCCCACTGGAGCTAGAGGTGTTTCTTCACTGAGACAGCTGCTAACTGCTAATGCTGACAAACCCAAGGTTGACAAGTGAAAAGTCACATCCTGATGTTACCAAAGCACACAGCAGGCTATTAATTTAAGTCCATTGTAAGTCCCAAGGTTGGCAGAGCATGGCAGGCTGCTGAACAATAACATGGCTACATGCAGGTCCAAGCATGTCATATGTTAGAGACCCACAAGGCTTCTGCTTATATACAGGAAGCAGGGACACCATGAGAAAACGCATAACAAAATGACAGCAACCAATTCATACTTGTTGATAATTACACTGAATGTTAATGGATGAAATGCACCACTCAAGAGACAGAGAGTTGCAGATTGGATAAGAAAACAAAACCCATCAATGTGCTACAAGAGAAATACCTTAGAGACAAAGACAAAAATATACTAAAAATCAAAGGTTGGAAAAAGATAAGCAAATTGCAACCATAAAAGAGCAGGAGTGGCAATATTAATTTCTGATCATATTGACTTTAAGACAAAAACCACCATGCAAGACAAGGAAGGACATTATATAATGATTAAAGGATCAATTGAACAAGAAGATATAACAATAATATCTAAGGACCCAATGAAAGGGCACCAAAATACATAAATCAGACTTTTAAAGAGTTGAAAAGGCAAATTGGTGACTCCACAGTCATAGTAGGAGACTTTAATACACCACTTTCAATGAAAGATAGAACAACTGGAAAGAAACTCAACAAAGATGCAGAAGAGCTAAACAATACGATCCACCAACTTGCCCTAATACACATCTACAGAGCACTTCACCCAACAACAGCACAATATACATTCTTTCCCAGTGCATATGCAGCATTCTCTATGATAGATCGTATGTTAGGCCATAAAGCAAGCCTTAATAAATTTAAAAACACTGAAATACTGCAAAGCATCTTCTCAGATCACAATAGTATTAAATTAGAAATCAACAATAGAAAGATCAACAGAAAAAGAGCAAACACATGGAAACTGAGCAACACCCTCCTTAAGAAAGACTGGGTAAGAAAAGAAATTAAAAAATGAAATGACAAATTCCTTGACTCAATCAAGAATGAAAACAACATACCAAAATCTTTGGAACACAGCAAGAGCAGTGATCAGAGACAAATTTATAATAATAAATGCACATGTCAAAAAGAAGAAAGAGCCAAAATCAACACTTTAAACTAACATCTCCAACAATTAGAAAAAGAACAGCAAGAAAAGTCTACAGTAATCACCAGAAGAAAGGAAATGATCAAGATTCGAGCAGAAATCAATGAAACAGAAAATAGAAAGCCAAGAGAAAAAATCAACAAGACTAGAAGTTGGTTTTTTTAAAAGCTTAATCAAATTGACAAACCACTGGCAAATTTAACAAAGGAAAAGAGGGACAGAATACAAATAATATGAATAAGAAATGAAATGGGCCACATCACAACAGAGCCAACTGAAATAAAAAGGATAATATTAGGATATTATGAAGCACTGTACTCCAGCAAATTTGAAAATCTGGAAAAAAATGGACAGATTTCTAGAAACACTCCACTTACCTCAACTAACACAGACTGATGTGGAAAAGCTGAACAGGTCCATCACAAAAGAAGAAACTGAACAGTTCATCAAAAAATTACCAACAAAAAAAAGTCTTGGCCCAGATGGTTACACCAGAGAATTCTACCAAACATTCAGAGAAGTAACACCAATCATACTCAAATTACTCCAAAACATACAAAAGGATGGAATTCTCTCTCATTCATTTTATGAACCTTGATACCAAAACCAAGGAAAGACATCACTAAGAGGAAAACTACAGACAAATATCCCTCATGAACATAGATGTAAAAACCTTCAACAAAATCTTAGCCAATAGACTCCAACAACATATCAAGAAAATAATTCATAATGACCAAGTAGTGTTCATTATCAGGTATGCAGGGATGGTTCAACATTAGAAAAAAAAATCGGCGTCACCCACCACATAAATAAAAGAAAGAACCACATGATCATATCAATCAATGCAGAAAAGGCATTTGATAAAATCCAATACCAATTCCTGATCAAAACTCTCAGCAAAATAGGAATAGAAGGGACATTCCTCAACATAATAAAGGACATTTATGTCAAACCAACAGCCAATATTATTCTCAATGGAGAGAGACTGAAACCATTCCCCTTGTGAACAGGAACCAGACAAGGATGCTCACTATCACCACTTCTATTCAACATTGTACTGGAATGTTGAATATGGCCTTATAGCCAGGGCCATAAGGCAAGAAAGGGAAATCAAAGGTATCCAAATTGGTAAGGAAGAAGTCAAACTATCCCTATTTGCAGATGATATGATCCTATACCTAGAAAAACCAAGAGACTCAGTAAAAAATCTACTGGAACTAATTAGTGATTTAGCACAGTGGCAGGATACAAGAACAACATCTAAGAATCAGTTGGATTCCTCTATATCAGCAAAGAGATTGCTGGAAAAGAAATAAGGAAATTAATACCATTTACAATAGCTACCCAAAAAAATAAAACACTATGGAATCAATCTTACCAAGGACACAAAAAACCTGTACAAAGGAAACTATAAAAAAAACTCCTTCAAGAAACCATAAGAGATCTACATAAATGGAAGAACATACCATGCTCATGGATAGGAAGATTGAACATTGTGAAAATGTCAGTTCTACCCAAA
>NW_006921603.1:19959767-19964437 GCF_000298275.1 Orycteropus afer afer | reverse complement strand
GTTCCTCAAGGAAAAACTAGGGGCAAATTTAGGGGCCCTAATATATGGCATAAATAGACTATCAAGCATAACCCAAAATGCACAAACAGCAGAAGAGAAGCTAGATGAATGAGACCTCAAAATTAAATTTTATGTGCTTCCAAAGACTTGTCCAAAAGAGTCAAAAGAGAACCTACAGATTGGGAAAGAATATTCAGCAATGACATATCTGACAAAGGACTTATCTCTGGAATTTATGGAAAACTCCAACACCTCAATAACGAAAAGATAATCGAATTAAAAAATGGGCAGAAGACATGAATAGACACTTCACCAAGGAGGATATTCAGGTGGCCAACAAACATCTGAAGAAATGCTCACAATCATTAGCCATTAGAGAGATGCAAATCTAAACAACAATGAGATACCATCTTGCCCCAGCACTAATAGCAGAGTTCAACAAGACAGAAAATAACAAATGCTGGCAAGGATGCGGAGAGATTGGGACTCTCATACATTGCTGGTGGGACTGTAAAATGGTTCAACCACTGTGGAAAGCAGTATGGCGTTTCCTTAAAAAGTTGGAAATAGGAATACCATTTGACCCAGCCATTCCATTACTAGGCATATATCTTAAAGAAGTGAGAGCCATGACAAGAACAGTCATATGCACACCCATGTTCATTGCAGCACTATTTACAATAGCCCAAACATGGAAACAACCTAGGTGTCCCATCAACTGAGGAATAGAAAACCAAACTATGGTACATATACACAATGGAATCCTATGCAACCCTAAAGAATAATGTAGAGTCTGCAAATCACCACATAACGTGGATGAATTTGGAGGACATTATGCTGAGCGAAATAAGTCAGTCACAAAAGGACAAATACTGTATTAGTCTGTTATTGTAAAAGTCAAGGAAAGGTTGCTATATGGAAGGAAATTTTCTTTATTGGTTACCAGGGGTGGGAGGGGAGGGGAGGGAACACTGTTAGGTAGAGATAGGTATTGATTTGGGTGAAGAGAAGGGCAGTGTACCAAATGTGAGTGATCAACACCATGGCATCGAGGAAGAGGAAGACATAGAGAGGTATGTGGAAGGTGCATGATGAACCCTTTTGCACATACAGTACTGCATTGTTAGTGAAGACAAACACGGGTATACAGGTGGATAGATGGGTGGACAGGCTGAACTATTAGGTATGTCTATGCAGAGGGGAGTGTCCCCATGACCATGTATAGGGTTGACTGACAATGATTCTACAAGTGTATGTTCTGTAAGAATTCCCACATGTATTGTAGAGCTGACAAGGGCAAGGTTGGAGTCACTTCTTGGTCACAGCCAGCTACCCAGAGGGACCGAGTAGTTGAACCTGTGGGCTCGGGACCATAGTCACGGAACATCAAGCTCAGTTGGCATAACATACTACACAAAACATTGTTCCACCTCCTACTTTGGCGAGTAGTGAATGGGTACTTAAAAGCTTGCAAGCAGCCATCTAAATGTAACAATGGGGACTCTCCTCATTCAGAGCAAAGAAGAATGATGAAAAACAAAGATTCATGTAAACAATTAGCCCTAACGACTGGTACACCATGCAGTCCACAGCCTGTATGACTAGGAGACCAGAAGAACTAGATGGTGCCTGGCTACCACTGTCAACCACTCAGAGGGAGATCTATATAGAAAATCCTGGATAGAGAGAACAATGTGGAAGAAAAATCATTTGGGGAAAAAAAAAGGGGGAGGACCAGATTTGCTTGTCTGATAGAGCCTGGTGGAACCACTGAGACTATGGCCCCTAGCTGCCCTTTGGGTCTGGAATTGAACCCATACCTGTAGCTTCCAGCCAAACAAAAGGCAGGCATATGAGTTAAACATTAACCTGAGGTAGATACACTCCTTGGAGAGAACAATCTTGGGAGAGAGAAGGGCTTTTTATGCACAGGGAGACAGCTCAGTGGGCAGGAGTGCATGGAATGATGGACACAGAGAAGAGGTAACTATCCGGAGGAAGTGGGAGGGGAGCTATTGCATTGGGGTAAATTATAGTCAATGTCATGAGACAAAGTGTATGTGAACTGGTGGGTGGAAAGTGAATTTGCTCTGTAAACTTTCACCCAAATCAAAATTAAAAAAAAAAAAAAAAGTGCTCCATTAAAAAAAAAAGAAATCTGATACTGACATAAAGAAAATGGTGCTGGAACAATTGGCTATCCAAGTGCAAAAAAAAAAAAGAAACCTGGACTATTACACCCTATACTAAAATTAATTCAAAATGGGTCATAAACTTAACATGTAAGGGCTGGAAGTAGAAAACTTAGGAGAATTTTTTTTTAACCTAGGTTTGGGCAAAAATAACTATGACATAAAAAGTACAAACCTTAAAGCAAATGGACTTTAAAATTAAGAACTTCTGTCCACTTTTAACAAAATGCTAAGCCACAGGTTGAGGGCAAAAAAATCACCTATCTGATAAGGCTTTATACATAGATTATTTAAGGAATTCTTAGTAATGAGAACACAGTCTACAAAAAATAAGTGAGCAAATGATTTGAATAGACACCTTACCAAAGAAGATACAAAGATGGCACGTAAGCACATGGAGACATGTTCAGTATCCTTGTTGTTGTTTGCCATCGAGTCAGCCCCAACTCATAGCGACCCCTCCTTGGGTTTCCAAGGCAGTATCACTACGGAAGAGGATTGCCCAACCTTCCTTCCCAGGAGTATCCTTAGGGAATGCAAATTAAAACCATAGTGAGATACCACTACACGTGTTACAAAAACCCACTGCCATTGAATTGATTCCGACTCATAGCAACCCCCAAGTAGATTTATTGCCCCGTCTCCCTTTTGTGGAGTGGCTGGTGGATTTGAACCAACAGCCTTCTGATTAGTAGTCAAATACCTTAGGCCCTGTACCACCAGAGCGCCACACCTATTAGAATGGCTAACATTTAAAAAGACTGATAATACCAAGCAATGGCAAGTGTATAGAGCAATTTGAACTCATACATGGCTGGAAGAAAAGGAAATTTGTACATTTACTTCAGAAAACAGATAGTAGTTTCTAATAAGAAATGGAAAAAATTTACCATATAACCCTGTCTTGTAGGTTTTACCTTAGAAAATTAATAGAGAAATAGATACTCAGTTTCATCATGCATAAACTAGTTCTTGGCTAAAAGCAAAGAATATGAGAAAGATGTTTGTCTGTGTTTTATTGATTATGCAAAGGTATTTGAGTGGTGGAACCTAACAAATTATGGGTAACATTACAAAGAATGGGAATTCTAGAACACTTGATTGTGCTTATGAGGAACCTGTACATAGACTAAGACCAGTTGTTCAAACAGAACTAGAGGATACTGCGTGGTTTAAAATCAGGGAAGATGTGTGTCAGCATTGTATCCTTTTACCATACTTAATCTATCTGGGGAACAATCTGAGAAACGACTATACAAAAGAATGATGTGGCATCAGGATGGGAGGAAGACTAGCAACCTGGGATATGCAGATGACGCAACCTTACTTGCTGAAAGTGAAGAAGATTTGAAGATCAAAGACTACAGCCTTTGGCATGGATTACACCTAAATATATATATATAAAAAAAAAAAAAAAACAGAAATCCTCACAACTGGACCAATAAGCAATATCATGATAAATGGAGAAAAGATTACAGTTGTCAGGGATTTCATTTTATGTAGAGCCACAATCAATGCCCAGTCAAAAAAATCAGATATTGTATTGCACTAGGTAAATCTGCAAAAGACCTCTTTAAAGTGTTAAAAGAGTAACAGTGTCACTTTGAACACTAAGGTTCACCTGACCAAAGCTATGGTATTTTCAATATCTCGTATGCATGTGAAAACTGGACAATGAATAAGGAAGACCAAAGAAGAAATGATACATTTGAATTGTGTTGGTGAAGAATATTAAAAATACCAAAATCTTCTTCAACCTTGTTGATTCCTTCCTCATAGGTAGGCCCAGACATCCTTGGTTCCTTGGCTTGGAGACAATCATCACATGGCCTCTGTATGCCTTAGAAGTGGTTACTTCTAGGATCCACTTTACATTGGTATGGCCTAATTACCATAACAAAAGAAAACTCTGTTTCCAAACAGGATTGCATCCATAGGTACCTGGACCAGGAATTCAATACATATTGTAGGGAACATAATACAGACCATAAAAAGACGCTACTAGGCCAGTATCAGACTGGCTTAAAATTTGTAAATCCAACAGTGTTAGTTGATGAGAATATAAACAATAACACAGTACTAGTGGTCATGGAAATTTTAACTATCACCCTGGAAAGCAGTTTTGTGTTATCGAATCAAGTTGATCCATCGAGTTCACATCTATACACCCCTATAGAAATGCATACTTATGTACGCCACCATACCAAACCAAACCAAACTCACTGTCATCGAGTCAGAACCGACTCATAGTGACCCCTCCTTGGGTTTCCAAAGTGGTATCACTACAGAAGTAGATTGCCCAATCTTCCATACTTGTGTATAATATGAAGCAATATACCTAATAGCCCCAAATTGTAAATAAATGTCCACTGAAAGTAACATACATAAATAGAATATGCTATTTACAAACATAGGAGCTCTGGTAGCATAGTGCCTAAAGCACTTGACTGCTAACCAGAAGGCTGGCGGTTCAAACCC
>NW_006921603.1:19952367-19959667 GCF_000298275.1 Orycteropus afer afer | reverse complement strand
GGAAACCCAAGTAGGGGTCGCTATGAGTCGGGGCCGACTTGATGGCAAATACCAACAACAACAACAACATTTACAAACATAAATAAATGCATGGACTACTGTACATGGAAAAATACAAAAATATATTACCATATTTTCACTGTTTTCACACAAATAATGTGCATATTATACTTTTTCTTGCAAACCATGCAAATTGCTGGTACATTATTTTCCTATGGATGCTATGCACATTATATGCAGATGTCATGTAGGCATGTTATATGTACAAAAAAATACCTAATAGAACAAAAGGTGCCATCGATGAAGGAATATGACTACATTTCAAAAATAGGCAAAGCTAAATTACATGGACATATGTAAAATACCATGTGTTGGCAAAAGTATGGAGCAACCATAGCCATGACACTGCTGGTGGGAACCACTTGGGAAAACTCTTTACCAGATAACTGCTAAAGATGAACATATACATACTTCATACCCAGAAATTACACTTTTAGGTTTATACCCAACAAATGCATGCAATATATTCAGCAAAACACATACAGCAATATTCATAATAACACAATTTGTAATAGCTAAAAATGTTGGAAACTATATCAATGCCTATCAGTAGTTTTAAAAAGAAAAAAATAGTTGTCACTAACTTGACTCCAATTTATGGTGGCCCAGTAAATGTCATAGTAGAACTGTACTGTAGGATTTTCAATGGCTGATTTTTCAGAAGTAGATTGCCAGGACTTTATTCTGAAGCACCTTTTGAGTGGATTCACACCTGCAACATTTAGGGTGGCACCCAAAGGCATTTAAGCATTTGCACCACCAAGGACTCAATCAACAATAAAATATGTAAATAAAAATGAGATACAGTCACATAGTTGAATACTGTACTTAATTGTGAATGAATCTCACAAAGAGAACATTGAGCAAAAGAGAACAGATACCAGAGTACATATGTATGATTCCATTTAAATAATGTTCAAAAATAGGAAAAACTGAGAGTGACTCTCATGAAGGGTACTTTTGCAATGCTGCTGATGGTCTTTTCTGAATTTAGGTGTTGAGTCATGGGTTTGTTAAGTTTCTGAAATTTTACCAAGCTGTACATTTATGATATGTGAATTTTCTGCATGTATGTTTTACGTTAATACATACTTTTACAAATGAAACTCTATTGAGTAGGGGTCAATGTTTGATAAAACCATAGAAAAGAAAAAAAGGAAATGATTACCAAAGTCAAGCTAGTGGTTACCACTGGGGGAAGGAAAAAGCTGTGATGCAGAAGGGGCAAAGGCCAGGAAGTGGTTCCTGGAGATGCTATCAGTGTTCTAATTTTTGGCTTTAGTGATAATTAACAAGAGCATTCACCTTGTACTATAGAAGTATTGGATTATGTTTTAATTACATTTCTGTAGGTGTTCAATTTCAAAATTTAATGAGTAAAAAATAAGCCAAAATGAAATAAATAAACCAAAAACATAATTACTTAGGAAAATATTTATTAAATGTTGAGTGAGAAAATAAGTGTTTTAAAAAACTTAGACATATAAAAATTAAATGGACCTAGTATTTTTGGATGAACTATCATTCTACTTTTCTGAATTTTCCTGAAATAAATACATGTAACAACAACAACAAAAATATATATATTACTTTCATATAGGTATGACATGAATTCTCACTGCTGTCAAGTAGATTTGACTCGTAACAACCCCTCCTTGAGTTTCCAAGGCAGTATCCCTAAGGAAGTAGGTTGCCCAGTCTTCCTTCTAAGACACGAATAAGACTTTTTAAAATCGTATGTCTAGTTAAAAAACTTTTGAAGCATAAAATTTTTATGTCATTCAATTTTTGATATTTATCCTATCCTGGGAATTCATTTATCTCCTTTCTGCCATATTTATTTGTTTTATTAAAAACAAACAAACAAACAAAAAAAAAAAACCTCACTGCCATAGAGTCGAATCTGACTCATAGAAACCCTTCCTTGAGTTTTTGAGGCAGTGTCTCTACGGAAGTAGATTGCCTAGTCATTTTCTTCTTCTTTTTTTTTTTTTTATTGTGATTTGGTTGAAAGTTTACAGAGCGAATTCACTTTCCATACAGCAGTTCAGGTACACTTTGTCTTTTGACATTGACTGCAATTTACCACAATGAAACGGCTCCCCTTCCCTACCTCCCCATAGTTACCTCTTCCCTGTGTCCTTCCCTCCATGTACTCCTGCCCCTGAGCTGTCTCCCTGTGCATACACAGCCTTTCTGTTCTCCCATGATTGTTCTCTCCAAGGAGTGTCTCTATGTAGTGTAAATATTCACCTCATATGTCTGTCTTTTGTTTGGCTGGAAGCCACAGGAGTGGATTCAATTCTAGACCTTAAGGGCAGCTAGGAGCCATAGTCTCAGGGGTTCCGTCAGGCTCTATCAGACGAGCAAACCTGGTCCCTTTTTTTCTCTTTCCCCAAATGATTTTGAGTTTTGTTCCGCATTGTTCTTCCACTCTATCCAGGATCTCCTCCACAGATCCCCCTCAGAGTGGTTGACAGTGGTAGCAGGGCACCATCTAGTTCTGGTCTCATAGTTGCATAAGCTGAGGATTGCTGCCCAGTCTTCTTTTCGAGGAGTGGCTGGTGGATTTGAACTGCCAGCCTTCTGGTTAACAGTCAAATGCTTTATAGGATCTATTATTTAGAAACCCTATCTTTTTCATTTCATTTTAAGTAACCATTTTCTACAGGTGATTGATGTAAATGGAGTTGATGTTACTCCCCGACCTCTTTACCATCCAGATCCACATACTGGTACAGCAAAGCCAAATAAACTACTGACATCGCAAGAAGGATCACTTGGATCAGATTTTATATCTTCCTATAGCCTTTATCAGAATACAATAAATCCCAGTTTACTAGGACAGTTTACAAGGTAAAGTATATTGTTCTATAGTTTTTTAAATCATATTTATTGTTTTTCCATTTAATTGCATATATGTTAGTTAAATGTCAGTTGTTGCCAGTTTCCCAGCCCCCCTCTGTCATCTTAGCATGCTATCTCTGTGTTCCTCTCATTTCTTAATTAGAATTCTTAGAGTTCTACATGTCTTAAGAGTTTTCCCACTCTCACCAAATTATTTCTGAGCAATATAGATCTTACTGAAGATATCCTAAAGAACCAAAAGTTGGGGCTTATATCACACACCCCACAGTTAACAACTGCAATTCCAATTAAACATTTTTTTTTTTTCTGTCAAAGTTTATTCCATGTAGCAATTTATGGAAAAGGTGACTTTTCTGTTTTTCCTGCTTATGCAAATCCCTGTTGTCTTTGGGTTTTACTTTTCTCTTGGTTTATAATACAGAAGGGAGCTCTGGTGGCGTAGTGCCTAAGGCATTTGACTGCTAACCAGAAGGCTGGCGGTTCAAACCCACTAGCTACTCCCTGGAAGGAAGATTGGGCAATCTACTTCCATAGTGATACCGCCTTGGGAACCCAAGTAGGGGTCGCTATGAGTAGGGTCCAACTCGACGGCAGTGAGTTTGGTTTGGGTTTGATTTTTATAATACAGAGCAATTATATGTTGCTCTAGAGCCTGCCTCCAAATTTACATCCATAAGCCTGCAAAATAAAGGATCATCCAATAAACAGGGCCTGTTGTTGTTGTTGTTATGTACCATCGAGTGGGGCCTGACTCATAGTGACCCCTCCTTGGGTTTCCGAGGCAGTATCACTATGGAAGTAGATTGCCCCATCTTCCTTCAGAGGAGTGGCTGGTGGGTTTGAACCACCAGTGCCTTAGGCACTATGCTACCAGAGCTTCCATATATATATAGTATCTTGGAATAATGTAATATGTTTAAGGAAATTTATTTTTGGCCTTAAGTATTGATTTCCTGCTTAGTGCATAGCTTTTTTTATAAAAAATAAAATCTTGAGAGAACCTTTATAAAATCTAATAAATGGGTTGTTGCAGTGTATAAAATTACATAGTACGGCTTTTCTAGCTGTAGTCTTTATAAACTCCATGTTTACCATGAGCAACTAAGTAGCTCCTGATTGTTATAGTTATCTAGTTATCCACCTGGGGTATTTCTGTTGCTGGCAGCACCAAGCAATTTTCTGGGAAGTTCACTACCTTTCTCAGGAGCTCTGGTGGCATAATGCCTTAGGCATTTGACTGCTAACCAGAAGGTTTGCGGTTCAAACCCACCAGCCACTCCTTGGAAGGAAAATTGGGCAGTAGTGATACTGCCTTGGAAACCCAAGGAGGGGTTGCTATGACTCGGATCTAACTCCATAGCAGTGAGTTTGGTTTTTGGTTTGGTTTTCACTCTCTCTCAGGTAAGTGGAATTCTGGTGTTGGGATTGGTTGGTTTTGCCACTCTGCCGGGCTTAAAGTGAGCCCTATCTCTCACTGCTGGCGGAGGGAGATGCATGGCTGAGAGTCCTACCATGGCTAAGAGACAGACCAATTGCTGAAAAGAGAGACACCAGGCTGAGAGACGGCAGCAGCGGAACCAAGAGGCACGGAATAGAATGGCAGACTTTTTTTGGCCCACAGAGGCAGAGGCCAGACGGAAAGGCCAGTGGCCACAGAGGTGTGTCTAAGGGCAAGGCAGAGGGGAGACTGTCCTGACCGAGTAACTAAATCCTGAGCACTTTCCTGAATTTGAGTTGGAGACTGTTGCTTCCCTAATAAACTCCATAATCTGTGAGTGGTGTCTGTGAGTTCTGCGTGGCCACTGCAACAAATTGTCGAGCCCAGGAGAGAAGTATTGAGTGCCGTGGGAGGGACAGTTGCTATTAGAGTTGATGAAAGAGCTGGAGGGAGGCAGCATGTCTGGCCTCCCTGGAATAGGACTTGGACTGCTTGGTGATTCTGTCTTCCTCTTATGGAGTTAGAGGAGGTCAGAAGATGCTGCCTCCATGCTCCTTTGACAGTCGTGAAGGATGAACAGAAACTGTTAAAAAAAAAAAAAAAAAATGAAGGGAAGAATATTCTAGCCATGGTCCTGAAGTGAGAGGGAGAGCTTCATAATTTTGAATTTTTTTTTTTTTTTCAAATGGCAAAGGAGAAGAATGATAAAAAGGTGGATGGGTAAGTGGCTGTATTTTGGATTTTATAATTTTAGATTTTATTCTCAATGTGTTGGTAATCCATTGATGCACTTAAGTATAGGTTTGATATGTCTTATCTCAAGAATGTATTAAAAATGCCTTTATTTAAAGAACATTAACAATCAAATCAGTGTTTAGAATACTATTTATTCTGATAATCTACTATCTGACATAATATTTATTCTGAAATTATGTTTATTTGCTTTCTTCATCTGAATGTGTTTTAATTTATATCTTTAATTGTGTATAAGGATATCTAAATAAATGAGTAATGTTATTCATTATTAAAGGTCAGCTTTAGGAAGCAGTACTGTTTCTAAGTCAAGTATATCAACAACTGAATCAATAGCAGAAGACCTAGAAGAGCCATCCTATAAAAGAGAAAGATTGACTAGTTATACAGGTAATGAAAATTTATTCATATTTTTCAGTAACATTTTCTGTTTAGCAAATATACTTATTATATGTCAAGTTCTTGAGATAAAAGAACTCTGTTAATGATTTCAAAATAGTGGCATATGAGAACTACCAGGAAAGTGTGTATATATTTTTTAAAGTTTCTGAAGAGACTCTTTTGGTTTGCACAACCAGACATATGAACAACTAAAAAAAAAAAAAAAAAAAAAGGAACCACTGGCCCTGTTTTAAAGGAACTCAACTTTTATGACAAATCATTGTGATAATTCTGGTACAGTGTGATCAGTGTCATAAGACAAACTATGCAGGATGTATAAGGGCACTTAGAAAGGAGTGATTAACTCCTCTGAACTGAAAAAACTACAGAAGACTTCACAGAGAACATGACTGAGTTTTGAATTAGATGTTTAAAGATGAATAGGAATTTGGCAGAAGAAGTAAGGGAAGCCCCATCCAGGCAGAGGATAAAATGTGAGGTGATGCAAAGGATTATGAAAGTGAAGATACAAGAATAAGGAAATAATGGATGGTGAAAATTACTGGCAGTTTCAACATTTTTTACATGTATAATTCAGTAACATTCATCATGTTGTGCAACCATCACTACTATCTGTTGGCAAATGTTTTGTTATACTTACACTTAAACCACAGTGAAAATAAAACATAAAGAAATGGGTAGTACCTTGAGGGTCATGTGCCTTGGAATACACTAAAGGTATCTTTCATTTATGATGATGATGAGAGACTGGTAGACATATTGATAAGGTGGGAAAACTGATATTTGTTGAACTCTTCTTTTGGGAACTCTTCTTTAGGAAATGTAACTGACAGGAATGCTTTTTACAGGTAATGGAATACCCTACCAACATTAGCCTAAACAAATAAAGACTTATTTTTTCTCACTTTAAAAGAAGTTAAGAATAGTGGGTAGTTTGGGGCTTTGATTTTTTTTTTTTTTTCACTCAGTTATGTCAGGCTCTGGATTGTCAGTTCTGCTGTTCTTTCTCCATATGCCTTTTCTTCTTGCCTCATGGTCTCAAAATAAATCTCCAACTCTGGACATTATATCTGCATTAAAGGCAGAAAGAAGGTAAAGGGAGTAGAACCAGTAACATCCTCCTAATTTATCAGGAAAGTAAAAGCTCTCCCAGAAGCCTTCCCTAGTCTTACATTCTTGCACTTTTATCTTATGCATGACCCATCACAGCATTTCTGTGACTAGAAGAAAAAAGACAACTTGGAAAATAACAATTAGTAAATGATTTTTATTAAGTCATATCTTTTAGATTTACGAGTTGTGAGGACAGCACCTGAAAAAATAGTAACAAAAGACGACTTGGAGAAGAATATAGAGATAATACTTGAAGAGACAGAAACACTGAGAATTTTTGACCTGCCAACAGTCATGGTTTCTGTAGAATCTGAAGAAGCTGAGAAAGTAAAGTATGTATAAATTGTCTACAATGCTTTGGTAATTGAAATGCTAAATCATGTTCTTGTCTTTGTTTCTGTGACAGATTCTGGATAAATATTGGGGGTGTATGTGCCCAGTGAAAGTATATGTAAAGATACATGTTTATGTTGTATTGCATTTTTCTAAAGGAAAATGCTATAGCTTTTGTTGTTGTTGTTGTTATGTGCCGTCGAGTCAGACTGGACTCATAGCAACCCCTCCTTGGTTTCCGAGGCAGTATCACTACGGAAGTAGATTGCCCCATCTTCCTTCCAAGGAGTGGCTGGTGGGTTTGAACCACCAGCCTTCTGGTTAGCAGTCAAG
>NW_006921603.1:19911447-19951646 GCF_000298275.1 Orycteropus afer afer | reverse complement strand
TAGGTGAGACAAAGTCTGGCCATTCTCACTTCCAAGGAGCATTCTGTCTCCACTTCCTCCAGGACAGATCTGTTAGTTCTTTTAGCAGTCCAGGATACTTTGAGCATTCTTGGCCAACACTACAACTCAAAACCATCGACTTTTCTTTGGTCTTCATTATTCATTGTTCAGCTTTCACATGCATATGGGGCAATTGAAAATCCAATGGCTGGTGTCAGGTGCACCTTAGTCTTCAAGGAGATATCTTTGCTTTTCAGCACTTTAAAGAGGTCCTTTGCAGCAGATCTGCCAAATACAGTCTGCCCAGTGCAATATGTCATCTGATGTCTTCACTGCTGCTTCCACTGGTGTTGATTGTAGAACCAAGTAATATAACGTGTTTGACAACTTCAATCTTTTCTCCATTTATCTTGATGCTGCTTACTGATCTAGTTGTGAAGATTTTTGTTTTCTTTTTATTGAGGTGTAATCCATACTGCAATCTTAAGTCTTCATCAGTAGGTGCTTCAAGTCATCCTCACTCTCAGCAAGCAAAGTTGTATCATCTGCGCATCGCAGGTTGTTAATGAGTCTTCCTCCAATCCTGATGCCATGTCTTCTTCATATAATCCAGCTTTTTGGATTGTGTACAGATTGAATAAGTATGGTGAAAGGATACAACCCCGATGCACTCCCTTCTTGATTTTAAACTATGCATTAGATCATTAATATAAATTCCTAGATTATTTAGCATCAAATATCATTTGGATATACTTTGTAGCACTAAGAAAAAGTCCACTAAGTTTGGGGGCATTAAGGAGCTCTGGTGGCATAATGGTTAAACACTTGGATATTAACCTAAAGGTCAACAGTTCAAATTCTCCAGCCACTTTGTGGAAGAAAGAGTTGGCTGTCGGCTTCCATAAAGATTTACAGCCTTAACTCAGAACCCATTATGCTGAGTGAGGTTCCAGGAAACCAAACTCACTGCCATTGAGTAGATTCCAACTCATAGAGACCCCCATTGTGTTTCCAAGGTCATAAATCTTTATGGAAAAAGACTGCCTAATCTTTTGTCTCAGAAGGAAGGTGAGCAATCCTACTTCCGTAGTGATACTGCCTCGGAAACCCAAGTAGGGGTCGCTATGAGTCGGGGCCGACTCAACAGCAAATAACAACAACAACAACAATCTTTTGTCTGCAGAGCAGCTGGTGAGTATGAACCACTGAACTTTTGGTTAGCACTCTAGTGTCTTAACCACTATACCACCAGTGTCAGTACCAGAGCTGAGTGAAGTTGGTCAATCACAAATGGATAAATATTGTATGAGATCACTATTGTAAAAAGTCAAGGAAAGGGTTTCACACACAAAAAATATATTATTTGATGGTTACCAGGGGTGATGGGGAGGGGAGGCTAAACCACTGACTAGAGGGTAGACACACACACAAAAAAAGAAAATTGGAGGTTAAATAAAAAAGGCAAGTATCAGTCCATTTCTGGTCACTAATGCCTAGGATATCGATCTTTATGCATTCCATATCTTTATGCATTCCCTTTCAGTTTTGATGGCTTCCAATTTTCCTAAACTGATTCTTTGTACATTCCATATTCTGACTATTAATGGATGTTTGTACCTGTTTCTTCTCATTTTGTTATCAGCTTAAATTCATTTCCAAATTTTTTTAGGTAACATACTAATATAAAATTGAATTAATAGATATTCATTATAATTGAAGTTTATTGGCTCTGTTTTGGTTACCTAGTGTTGCTGTGACAGAATATACCACAAATGGAAGCCTTGAACAAACAGGAGTTTATTTTCTTACAGTTTTGGAGGCTAGAAGTCCCGAGTTCCAGATGCCAGACTCTAGGCGCTGGGTGAAAGCCCCTCAACCTTGGGCTTCAGCCCTGCCTCTTGCTCCAGCCCACAGAAGCTAGAGGTTTCTCTTCACTCAGACAGCTGCTGGCTGCTGAGGCTGACAAACCTAATATCGACAAGTAAAAAGGCATAGTCCTGATATTACCAAACCACAAGGAAGGCCTTTGATACAAGTCCATTAAAAGCCCCAAGATAGGCAGAATATGGCAGGCTGCTGAATGAAGACTTGGCTACATGGAGGGTCAAGTGTGCCAAAAAGCTAGAGACGTTCCTCAAAGCTACTGCTTATATCCAGAAAGCAGACCACATCTCTAAAGCAGCTACTCAGCTGTTCTAGTAGATTCTACCATGGAATTGATTGCCAGTCTCACCATGGGGAATAACTTCATCCAGCTATCCAGCCTCTCAACAAGGTCCAGACAAGTTGACAACAACCTTAACTACCACAGGCTCTTACTTTTTATGCCACAGAAAAAAGATATCCTGGTGTTTGGGTTTAATAATAAATATGTTCATTTTTGCCACTTAAAGTTATACTATAACTTATATGTATCAGAAGAATTTAAAAGATTTATGAAAAGAAAATTTATTTTGAAAAAAGAAATTTAAAGCCTTGGAAACTCTATGGGGCAGTTCTATCCTGTCCTATATGGACATTATGGGTTGGAATCCAACTCAACAGCAATGGGCATGGTTTTGGTTTTTACCCCTAAGCAAAAATAAAATATGCAAGAATTATCTGGACTATAAAGTGTAACTGCAAAAGATCTCTTAAAATGTTAAAGAGCAAGGATGTCACTTTGAAGACTAAGATGAGTCTGACCCAAGTCACGGTATGTTCAGTTTCCTCATATGCGTGCAAAAACTGGGCAATGAATAAGCCCAAAGAAGAATTGATACATTTGAATTATGGTGTTGGCAAAGAATACTGAATATACCATGGACTGCCAGAAAAAGATACAAAAATCTGCCTTGGATGAAGTACTGCCAGAATTCTCCTTAGAAGTGAGGATGGTGAGACTTTCTCTCATACACTTTGACATGTTATCAGGAGGGACCAGTTCTTAGAGAAGGACATCATGCTTGGTAAAGTAGAGGGTCAGCAAAAAAGAGGAAGACCCCCAATGAGATGGATTGACATAGCGGCTGCAGCAGTGGGCTCAAACATAGCAATGATTGTGAGGGTGGTTCAGGACTGGACAGTGTTTTGTTCTGTCGTACATAGCGTTGCTATGAGTAGGACCAACTCTATGGCACTTAACAACAACAACAACATAAAGTGTAAAGCAAAATAGAAACATTAGAGATATTTCATGTTGCTGTGTAATTAAATCTTGAATAATAATTTTTAAAGCTCAGAAAAAGTAAGGGAAAGCTCCTAGGATCAAAAGAGAATAGGAAAACACAAAGAGAAAGATGAGTGAACTGAAATCAGAGGGAGAGGTAAGCTGTAATCAGAGGCTGGGAAGTGTGCTATAGAAAACTCTAAAAGAGGGTTTGTGCTGGAGCAAAAGTTAATGGTAGCATCCTGATTCTTATGTTAATATTAAGTCTTGGGTCCCTCACAGATTGAAGGCACTGAAAGAGAAATTCCTATATTAAACTAGGACCCTCAAAGGGTTATTAAGTGGTCCTAAGTCAGTAGGTTCTCCTGGCCATTATCAGAAACAAACCTTTAGAGGAAACCATGCATAGTTTATTAGGCCATTAAGGTTTCTTCAGAATGAGTTTTGTAAAAAAATACACCAAACCAACAAAGAAATAAGGAATTATGAATGAGAGTAAATAGAAATAACAAACCATAGATCTAGACTGTGAGAACAATGGAAAATTCTTATCGGATTTAGAATATAAAATACTTCGGAAATAAAGAAATGAGTTAAAACATGATTAATGTTAAGAAATTCTGTATATAATGAACCTGATTTGGGGTGGGGGGACTACAAAAAGGACGTGTGTGTATATGTATATATTTACCATAGCGAGTTGACCCTTGAACAATACAAGTTTGGACTGCATGAATCAACTTATATGTGGATTTTTTTCAATAAACCCATTGTAAAAATTTTTGGAAGTTTGCAACAATTTGAAAAAACCTCATGGGTAAACTATGAACCTAGAAATACCAAAAAAATTAAGAAAAAGGTATGTTACAAAGACAATAAAATATATGTAGATACTAGTCTATTTTATCATTTACTTCCATAAAACATAAATCTATCATAAAAAGTTAAAATTTATCAAAACTTACAGACACAAATATTACAGACCATATATGGTGTCATTTGCAGTCAAGACAAATGTAAACAAACAAAAACATGCAGTATTAAATCATTACTGCATAAAATTTACTAGTATGTAGGAGCTCCGGTAGCATAGTGCCTAAGGCACTTGACTGCTAACCAGAAGGCTATTGGTTCAAACTCACCAGCCACTCCTCGGAAGGAAGATGGGGCAATCTACTTACGTAGTGATACTGCCTCAGAAACCCAAGGAGGGGTCACTATGAGTCAGGTCCGACTCAACGGCACGTAACAACAACATACTGTAGTCACCTCCTGTTGTTATTGCAGTGAGCTCAAGTGTTGCAAATATCTCCTTAAACATGGTATGATGCTAATGATCCCCATGTGATGCTAATGATCTTCACATAAGCAGTTCATCACTCCAAGTAAATTGCATATCACAGTGATCTCTCATACTTCTAACATATGTTTCATTGTGTTTAGTGCAAAACTGTAAACCTTGAATAACACCATTGGACCCATACTCAGTGCAACTAGTGATGTTGGAAGTGTTCCCAAGAAGCAGTGACAAGTCATGACATTATAAGGAAAAGTTAAAGTGCTTGATATGCACCATGCATTGAGGTCTGCAGTTGTGTTTGCTCACCATTTCAAGAAAATGAGCCCAGGGTAAAGACTACTGTAAAAAAGAAAAGAAAAGAAAAGAAACTTTGTGAAGCCATCACTGCAGCTATACCATCAGGCGCAAAAACTTAGCACTTTTTGAGAAATATCTTTTTGTATTTAAAGTGCCGTTTTTATGCCAGTGCAGGATTGCTACAAGAAGGCATACCTACATACTTCCTACATACTTCCTCACTGCATTGTCAGTGAGAGCAAACTTTGATCTACGGGCAGAGAGATGGCAGACAGGCTGAATGATTAGAAATGTCTAGGCAGCAGGGAGTGTGCCTATGACCATGTATAGGGTTGGCAGATGATTTTTCTACAAGCGTATTTGTATGTTCTGTAAGAATGTCCAGGTATGTAGTAGAGTTGACAAGGGACAAGGTTGTGGTGACTTCTTGGCCACAACCACCTAGCTACCCAGAAGGAGCAAGTAGTTGGACCTGTGAACTCGGAACCATGGTCACAGGGGACAGCAAGCTACACAAAAACATTGTTCCGCAATCTACTTTGGTGAGTAGGGACTGGGATCTTAAAAGCATGCAAGCGGCCATCTAGATGCAATGATGGGTCTCTTCTCATCCAGAGCAAGGAAGAATGAAGAAAACCAAAGATGCATGGAAACAATTAGTCCAAGGGACTGGTAGACCATGCGATCCTCAGCTTATATGATCATGAGACCAGAACTAGATGGTGCCTGGCTACCACTGTCAACCACTCAGAGGGGGATCTGTGTAGGATATTCTGGATAGAGAGGAAAAACAATGTGGAACAAAAGTCAAGATCATAAAAAAAAAAAAAAAAAGACCAGGTTTGCTGGTCTGATAGAGCCTAGTGAGACCCCTGAGACTATGGTCCCTAGCTACACTTCAGGTCTGGAATTGAACTCACTCCTGTGGCTTCCAGCCAGATAAAAGACAGGCATATGGGTGAACATCAAACATGGGAGAACAAAAGGCAGTGTATACCCAGGGAGACAGCTGGGGGGGGGGGCAGGAGTGCTTGGGAGGGAAGGACCCAGGGAAGAGGTAACTATCGGGAGGAAGTGGGACAAGAGCTGTTACACTGGGAATTTTCAGTCAATATCATGAGACAAAATGTATATGAACTGCTGTATGGAAAATGAATTTGCTCTGTAAACTTTTCACCCAAGTCACAATAAGAAGAAGAAGAAGGAGAAGAAGAAGGGCATACCTGTAGGCTAATAGGATTAGTGAGAAAGCAAAGTCATTATATGACTACTTAAAGCAAAAGGAAGGTTAAGGATCTAAAGCTGGAGAATTTAATGTCAGCAAAGGATGGTTTGATAATTTTAGAAGAGATTTAGCTTTAAAAATGTCAAGATCATAGGAGAAGCAGCTTATGCTGACCAAGAGGTAGCAGATGAGTTCTCAGATGCCATTAAGAAAATCATTGAGCAGAAAGTATATCTGCCTGAAGAGGTTTTTAATGCAGACAAAAATGCCCTATTCTGGAAGAGAAAAAGCCACAAAGGACATTTATTAGTAAAAGAGAGAAGCAAGGACCAGAGTTTACAGCAGGAAAGGATAGGCTAACTCTATTGTTTTGTGCAAATGCAGCTGAATTTTTGATCAGGATTGTTTATATTATTGGTAAGGTTTCTGATCAACAGTAGGCTATTAGTAAAGTTTTGGGGGAGTCAATATATGTGATTTTTCAACTGCCTGGGGAGTCAATGCCTCAAACCCCCACATTGTTCAAGAGTCAACTATACACACACACACACACACACACGTATATTTTAGTTGAAGTTAAAAAGTGAACATTGGTTTTAAACATATTAGACATAATTGAATAGAAATGTAATGAACTGGAAAATAGATCTGGATAAATTATGCCAGAATGAAACTGGGAGAGATAAGAGGATATAAAATATGAAAGAGAAGTTTAAAAAAATATCAATAATGAAATGAAGGTCTAAAACACACCTAATTAGAGTTTCAGAAGGGTAGAGTAGAAAGATTGGAGGAGAGAGACTATTCGAAGAGAGTGGGTAAGCACTTTCCTAAACTATTAAGACATAATTCCGCAAAAATAGAAATAAAAGAAATTCACAAAGAAGAAATGTACTTGGTGCATTCTGCTGACACTTCAGAACACCAAATATACAAAGAAGGTTTTAAAAATGGAAAAGGGGGGAGAAGAAAAGTAAAAAGACATGTTACATATAGAGAAGCAATTAAACTGATAGTGTCATTAAGGATAAAGAGGATCACTTCATGATAGGAAGATAGAACAGTTATGAACTTGAATTCTAATAAAATAACCTCAAAATACATGAAGCAAAAATTAGAAATTTTATAAAGACTAATGACAGAGTAGGCAATTTAAACATACTTCTGTCAACTACTGATAGGTCAGTTAGATGAAATAATTAGTATAGATATAGGAAAACTGGGAAAAAACTTGATTTCATAATTATATGTAGAACTTTGCACTAGGGAACATGTTCTTTTCAAGCAAAAATGGAGCATTTACAAAACTCGATACACTAGACCATTGTGGCATAGTGAATTACTTGATATGGCTCTACTAGCTGGCAGTTCAAACTCACCAACCACTCCTTGGAAGGAAGATTGGGCAATCTGCTTCTGCAGTGATAACGCCTCAGAAACCCAAGGAGGAGTCACTAGTGAGTTTGGTTTGGTTTTGGTTTACCGGAATACTGGGTGGAACTATACAAATATAGGGTGCTTGTGGCCCATCAAGGGCATTGGGTAGCTTGCTAATAGTGTAAGTAAAGTACTTGGCACCTTGTTGTGGTGGGTCCATGGAAATAAGGTGTATAAACCCTAACATGGGGATTGATCAACTTTGGTATCCCTCTGTGCTTAAAATGAGCCATCCCAGAGGCAGAAAGGGGGATCTCACTACCATCAAGAGAGAAGAGCTGGAGGCAGAGTAGAGTGAGTGCTTGGACCCAAGATCCCTGAGCTCAGATGACAGCAGGCAGAAAGACTCAGAGAGTTGGTAGAGAGACAGCAGCAGCAGCAGAGTTGAGACCAGCACAGGACAGCAGCAGGCTAGCCAGCCCATGGAGCAAGAAAGCTGAGCACTTTTGGGCAGGAGTCTTGTTGTTGGAGTAGGGTACATGTAGGTGTACCTATTGGCACAGCTGAAAGAACTTTGTAACACTTGCCCAAGCTTGGTGGAGGCCCGGCTGAGAGACCAAGAGAGACATGCCTTTGGACATGGGTGAGGGGAGGATGTCTGGATTGAAGAATTGTGTCCTGAGCACCTTCCTGAACCTGAATTGTAACCTTTTGCTTCCCGAATTAACCCCATAATCGTGAGTAGTGCCTATAAGTTCTGTGGCCATTGAAATGAATGATTGAACCTAGCAGAGAAGCAGAGAGTGCTGTGGGAGGGACGGTTGGTGTCAGAGTTGGTAAAAAGGTTGGACCTTGGTGCCATTTCTGCTTTGGGCTGCTGCTGCTGATTATTTCTCCCACTTGTGGGTGAGAGGTCAGAGGATGCCACCCCTATGTCCATTTTGTAACCATCCGGCAACTTCTCAAAAAATTGACCACATGCAATGCAGTTTCAATTAGTAACCTAAATCTCAAGTAAACCATAGAAAAACATTCATGTACACATATGGAAATTTAAAAAGCACATTTATAAATTTCTCATGGATCAGGAAAAAAATCATAATGGAAATGAAAAAAAATACTCAGAACCATAATATTAAGAAATAATACATATCTGTAGGATGCCACAAAAAGTGGTAATTTGAAGGAAATATCTAACTTTAAATGTGTGTTTCAAGGTTCATAAAGCAAATGTGAATATAAGCGTCCTTCAGTATACTCAGGGGATGGTTCCAGGAGCCGCATGAATACCAAACCCACAGATGCTCAAATCCCTTGTATAAAATGATGTGGTATTTGCATGTGACCTATATACATCCTCTTGTATAGTTTCAATCATCTCTACTTACAATACCTGGTAAATGTAAATGCTGTGTGAAAAGCACTTTATGTTCCCTCTTAGCTTTTGAAGGATTGCTTTGACCATTAAATGCTTTTGTTTTTGTTTTTGTTTTTGAAAATTTTCCGTCTGTGCTTGGTTGAATCCACAGATGTGGAACCCATGGATATGAAGGGCTGTGTTAGCTTATTATTATTGGGGAATGAAAGTAGTGGTAGTTTTGAGAGATAACACTAGAAAAGAGTCCTTTGAATGTAGTTCAGTGCAAAGTCTTTTTCTAATGATATTTTAAAATCTCACTTAACTTTTTAATGAAATCTCATTATAAGTGAAAGGGGAATATAAAGAGATGATATATGTGGCAATAATTCTTTTCCATAATGAGTTGAGTATACTTTATTTTTAACAGCCAGAGGAACAAAAAGTATGAAGCTCTTTGTAGAAATAGAGCAGGCAATGACTTATATGTTGAAAGGATGATGCAGACTATTAATGGAGCACCAAAGACAAAAGAAGTTCAATGTGACAAAGTCATAATGAAGGACAAAGGTAATCAATGTTTCAGTCTGTTTAATAAAAACAAACAAGCAAACAAAAACACTGTGATCAAGTTGATTCTGACTCAGGGCGACCCATATATTACAGATTAGAAATGTAATCTTTACAGAAAAATTTCTTCTGCAAAAACGCTGGGTGGGTGGAACTACTAACCTTTAGGTTAGCAGCTGATTGCAAAATGCTTGTGCCACCCAGGTTCTTACCGCCTGCTTGATTAACTTTTTTTTTTTTAATATATGTTCTTTGAATCAGTCACTCAACAAATAAATATTGAAATATATCAAGCAAATAATAGAAATACAAGGAAAATTTGCCTAAATCACAAGAGTCACTGGGAACTGTGATACATAGCTCTCAGATTTTGGCAAATAAGTTAACAAGTGAAAAATAAAGATAGAGAATATTTGAATAGCATAATTAACAAGCTTGATTTTTATATACTATATTACAGAACTTTGTACTCTTGACATGTTCATAATATATATAGAAACTGATTATTTACTAAGTCACAAAGAATATCAGCTACAACTAACAACATTTAAAATGTTCCAGATACTATTCTAAGCTTTTCACATATATTTACTGGCTTGAACTCACAACAACCCTATCAGGTAGGTACTATAGTTATTCCTTGTCTTATGGATGAGGCAACAGACAAAGTGAAGTTAGGTAACTTATCTGGGGTCCTTTAGCTACTATGGCAGATATTCCTTCACAGTTTGCGTCTACAGTCTGCATTCTTTACTTCTACACTTACTGTCTTTCAATGTTTATAAATTAACAATCCTGAGGACACTCCATAGCCAGAAATATGAATTGCCTTTATTACTTAGCAAAAAACAAACAAACCAAAAAAAACCAGGCAGAACAAGAAGAAATGAATGAATTATCCAATTTAAGAAATACAAAAAGGCACAAGTTAGTTCATTAAAAAGATTAAAATAGACAACTCTCTAGCAAAAAAGTTTGATAATTTTTTAAATTAAAAAAAATACATACTTCTTGTTGGTGAGAACATTTATTTCCTACTCCTAATATCTCCTTTTGGGAGCTCTGGTGGCATAGTGCCTAAGGCATTTGACAGCTAACCAGAAGGCTGGTGGTTCAAACCCACCAGCCACTCCTTGGAAGGAAGACTGGGCGATCTACTTTTGTAGTGATACTGCCTCAGAAACCCAATGAGGGATTGCTATGAGTCAGAACCAAATGCCTTACCCACTGCACCACCAGAGCTCCTATTAGGGAAAAAGAAAAAAAAAAAGTCAAACTGTTGCTGTCCAGTCAGTTCTGACTCATGGCACCTCGTGTGTTTCAGAGTAGAATTGTACTCCATAGGGTTTTCAATTACTGTAATGTCCAGGGCAGGATGTATGCTTAGAAGAGACTTGAGAAGATCCCAAACCTTCACCTCTGGCTGTAATCTTACAGAAATATAACCAGGCCTATCTTCCAAAGTGCTGCTGGTTGTATTTGAACTACCAACCTTTTGGTTAGTAGTCAAGAGCAAACTATTTGTGCCAGTAGCTTGTTGTTGTTGTTATGTGCCGTCAAGTCGGACCCGACTCATAGCGACCCCTCCTTGGGTTTCCGAGGAGGTATCACTACGGAAGTAGATTGCCCCAACCTTCCTTCCGAGGAGTAGCTGGTGGGTTTGAACCACCAGCCTTCTGGTTAGCAGTCAAGTGCCTTAGGCACTACGCTGCAAGAGCTAATAGGTAGTAATGGTTTTAAACATTTTAAATGGATTATTCTGAAATTTTATGCTAGTAGATTTGAAAGTAAGGAAAAAAATCTTAAGGGGAATCAAAATTACCAAAATGTCTCAACAATTGATAGAACTATCTACACATAATAATTGAAGATTGGGAAAACTTAATCACAGAAATACCCCCTAAAATGGCCCAGATCAAGTCTAAAGATAAGAGTTTTTGCATGCTATTGAAGTTTCAAAAAACAAACAAAAACAAAGCCACTGTTTATGAGTTGATTGCAGCTCACAATGATCCTACAGGAGAGAGTAGAACTGCCTCATAGAATTTCCAAGGCTATATATCTTTACAGAAGCAGACTGCCTCATCTTACTCCCATCAAGCAACTGGTAGGTTTGAACCACTGATCTTTTGGTTAGCATCTGAATGTCTTAAAAACTGAGTCACCAGAGCTCCTTAACTGAAGTTTAAACCAGAAAAAAAAAAAAAAAAAAGAAAGAAAGAAAGAACCCAAACTCACTGCCATCGAGAGGATCTGACTCTTTGGGTTTTTAAGGCAGTATCACTATGGAAGTAGATTGCCCAACCTTCCTTCTGAGGAGTGGCTGGTGGGTTTGAACCGCCAGCCTTCTAGTTAGCAGTCAAATGCCTTAGGCACTACACCACCAGAGCTCCTTGAAGAGAAAATTAGGCAATTCCATATTCAAAGACATAATTTCTTTCTGAGGTCTCTTACTTCATGATCATGGAAATTGTACCATTTTCAACTCAACAAAATTTCCTGTTATTCAGTGCATGACTTTGTTAGTTGCTATTAAGATAAGTTCATTAAAATAGAAATATTACTATGAAATGTGAACAGTCTTACTCATTGGGGAGTCTTTAGATACCAGATCTCTTTAAAACCATCATTTTACATTAAGAAAATACTAGCCCTAGCAATAAGGTAGTTGAATTTTTTAGAACCAGATTCTGTTTTGATTTTCAGAGAAAAGAACTTTTATTAATAAAATCACTTCTTTAACTGAAAGCTTAGTAAGTATGGCATGTAGAATATATTACTACGTGCTCCTTGATAAAATGAGTTCTATATCAGCATTATAAATTATCAGTGAAAGGGATTGGGGGCATTGTTTCTTATTTGAAGATAAATAACATTGTCAATTTTATTTCAGAGACCAGTTACTTTTACTCACTTGAATATATTTTACTAACCTAAGGAACAAAACTCTCAAACCACATATGGATATAGCTTGCTTTTTAAAGAGAAGATGATAACCATACTATTCCTCAAATTTCTTGAATGTAATTTTCCAAAAAAAAATCTTTTCATATAATACTTGATAAAAATGGAATCAGATACTTTTAAATAAAAATGATCTGTAGAATATAACATGTTACTTGTTAACTGTAAGTAAAAATCCACACCAGTTGCCATTTAGTTGATTCTGACTCATGGAGACTCCATATATTTCAGAGTAGAACTGTGTCCCTTAGGGTTTTCAGTGGCTGTGATCTTTCAGATCACCAGTGCTTTATTATACTGCCAACTTTTCAGTTCTATGCTGAGCACTTAAGCATTTTTGACACCCAGGGACTCCAAAAAGGAACAAAAAACCTGTTATAACATGGTTCTCCAGGTCCATATCACCAGGGCAACCCTATAATGACAGAGTGCTGAGATTATGCTATGCTCGAGGAAATTGAGGGTCAGGAAGGTTAAGAATAGTTTTGAGGTACCCAATAGGTACAAATATATTTGTAGATCCTAATAATGTGATAACTCAGGATCTCTTAAGATGTCTTCCTGACTTATTTATTTAGCCCCATTATTTCCTACCTGCCATCATTGTAAAAGGGGAGCTCTGGTGGCATAGTGCCTAAGGCATTTGACTGCTAACCAGAAGGGTGGAAGTTCAAACCACCAGCCACTCCTTGGTAGGAAGATTGGGCAATGTACTTCTGTAGTGATACTGCCTCAGAAACCCAAGGAGGTGTTGCTATGAGTCAGATCTGACTCAACAGCAGTGAGTTTGGTTTTTTATTTTTTATTTTTTGGATCACTGTAAAACAATAGTATGTTTTTTCTAGAGTCCCTGGGTGGTGTAAACTGTTAACATGCTTGGCAGCTAACCAAAATATGGAGGTTCCAGTCTACACAGAAACATCTTGGGAGAAAGACCTGGTGATGTGCTGCATCCTGCAAAACCACACAGGTCACGAAATGAAGCAACATGAAACAATTAATAGTTTTCTTTTTTATTTATTAAGGAATGGGGGCCAGGTGGACGCCCTGCATATTCTGCGGGAGTGACCCGTGATGCCTTTGTTCTACTTTATTTATATGTTTGCACATGATTACGTCATTAGTTTTGGAATCTATACAATCAGCTTATTCTCTACAGAGCTAAAGTTTTACTCCTCTACGTGCTCAAGGACAACAGGTGGTCATTAAAACAATCACAGAAGTCTTCTCAGGAATAAGGAGTGTAAAACGATAAATGTTTACTAGGACACAGTGACCCAAAGCATAAGATAAAAACATGGAGAATAACATCTACTTTTAATACTTTGGTGTTTTGCCAATTAAGTATTTAACAGTGAGAGAGACCTTGCCATCTCTTAAAGCAACATTCAACCACAGAGAGACCTTGCCATCTCTAAAAGCAACATTCAACCACAGAGAGACCTTGCCATCTCTAAAAGCAAACACTCAATCACAAGAGAGGCCTTGTCATCTCTCCACTGTAATTAGAACATGTGCCTGCAATCATGTTCTTTTGGGGTCTTTTTCTTGGTCCCCAACAGTGATGTAATTCTGAAAACAAATCATCCCTTGAAAACCCTGTGGATCTCTCAGAAGCAATTGCTTACTGATTTATGTATTCTCCAGTATGAAGACGTCCACTAAGAGTGGTTATATAACCTAAAATTTGGTTTTAAAATAATTTGGTTTAAAATAATTTCTACTTTCTTTCTCTTTTAGGCATAATGTCTACTGCTTGGGATTTATATGATTCTTACAGTGCTTTGGAATGTTCATCCTCATCAGTGAAACAAGCTACAAGTGAGTCTAGTAAAACAAATGTACCCTCTAAAGAACGGGACCACAGAGCAGCAGGGAGTACTACGGAAAAAAGTAAGATTTCATTTGTATCAGTGTTTTTTTTTTTAATGATTGTTTGTACATGACATATTTATTTATTTATTTATTATTTTAAAAATGTGATTTGGGTGAAGATTTACAGAGCAAATTCACTTTCCATACAGCAGTTCACATATACTTTGTCTTGTCATTGACCACAGTTTACCACAATGCAACAGCTCCCCTTCCACTTCCTCCCCATAGTTACCTCTTCCCAGTGTCTATCCCGCCATATACTCCTGCCCCCTGAGCTGTCTCCCTGTGCATAAGCAGCCCTTCTTTCTCCCATGATTGTTCTCTCCAAGGAGTGTATCTACTTGAGGTAAATGTTTAACTCATATGCCTGTATTTTGTTTGTCTGGAAACTACTGGTATGGGTTCAATTCCAGACCTGAAGAGCAGCTAGGGGCCATAGTCTCAGTGGTTCCACCAGGCTCTATCGGACCAGCAAACCTAGTCCCCACCCCCCTTTTTTTTTCTTCAAATGATTTTGAGTTTTGTTCCACATTGTTCTCCCTCTCTATCAAGGATCTCCTACATAGATCCCCTTCCAAGTGGATGACAGTGGTAGACGGGCACCATCTAGTTCCTCTGATCTCATAGTTGTATAGGCTGCAGATTGGATGGTATACCAGTCTCTAGGACTAATTGTTTCCATGAATTTTGGTTTTCTTCATTCTTCTTTGCTCTGGACGAGGAGAGACCCATCGTTACATCTAGATGGCAGCTTGCTAGCTTTTAAGATCCCAGTCGCTACTCACCAAAGTAGGAGGTGGAACAATGTTTTGTATAGTATGTTATGCCAATTGAGCTTGATGTCTCCAGTGACTATGGTCCCAAGCCCGCAGATTCAACTACTCGGTCCCTCTGGATAGCTGGCTGTGACCAAGCAGTGACCACAACCTTGCCCCTTGTCAGCTCTACTATACACCTGGGAATTCTGATCATTCACATAAACTTATAGGACCATTGTCTGCCAACCCTATATATGTTCTTGGATATGCTCTGCATTTCATAGACATACTTAATCGTTTAGCCTGTCCACCCATCTATCCATCCATATACCCATGTTTGCCTTCACTGACAATGCAGTGCAAAAGGGTTCATATTTGTTGTCTGTACCTCCCATGTACCTCTCTATGTCTTTCTCATCTTCAATGCTGCCATATTGGTCACTCACATTTGGTACATTGCCCTTCTCTTCACCCAAATCAATACTTATCTCTATCTATCTAACAGCATTCCCTCCCCTCCCCTCCCACCCCTGGTAACCAACAAAGAAAATTTCCTTCTATAGATAAACCTTTCCTTAACTTTTACAATAACAAACTAATACAATATTTGTTCTTTTGTGATTAACTTTTTTCACTCAGCATAATGTCCTCCAAGTTCGTCCACATTATGTGGTGTTTTGCAGATTCTACATTATTCTTTAGGGTTGCATAGTATTCCACTGTGTGTATGTACCATAGTTTGGTTATCCATTCCTCAGTTGATGGACATCTAGGTTGTCTCCATCTTTTGGCTATTGTAAATAGTGCTGCAATGAACATGGGTGTGCATATATCTGTTCTTGTCATGGCTTTCACTTCTTTAGGGTATATACCCTAATGGAATGGCTGGGTCAAATGGTATTTCTAATTCCAGCTTTTGAAGGAATCGCCATACTGCTTTCCACAATGGTTGTACCATTTTACAGTTCCACCAGCAGTGTATGAGAGTCCCAATCTCTCTGCATCCTTGCCAGCATTTGTTATTTTCTGTCTTGTTGAACTTTGCTACTAGTGCTGGAGCAAGATGGTACCTCATTGTTGTTTTGATTTGCATCTCTCTAATAGCTAATGATCATGAGCATTTCTTCATGTTTGTTGGCCGCTTGAATATTCTCCTTGGTGAAGTGTCTATTCATGTACATGACATTTTAAATAAATTATTTTGTCAGCAGTCACAATGATTTCTTTGTGATGGAACATTAAAAATACAACTTTTACTCAGAAACAGCACTGTTACTCTTTCACAGTGTCTTTGATTCTGAACTGAAAAATTTATTTTTTCTCGAATACCTGTCAAAAATTTGACCAAAAAATAAATATTTTGTGATTACATTATTTTACTTTCCCAAATCTGAAATTTTGATTCCTTTTCTTATAAACTGATATTACACATTTAAAGCCTAGTCCTTACTTCAGAATATGTATAGCCAGGCAAGTTGATTGCGAAGTAATTTTTGTAAATTAAACTTAAATGTATCACTCCATAAGAACTAAATGAATAATTTCTTTTATAATGAACAGCAGAAAGCTGGTTCCTATGGGTTGGAGGTTAAAGATGTCCCAAATATCCATCTTTTCCAAACTGCTATACCACTTTATCATCTCTAACTTCAACTCTTCCCTGTTGCCTCAGTACTCTCCTTCCTGGGTTTGGTAATTTTCTGCAGTGTCTCACAGAACTCATTAAAGATACTGACAGATAAGTGGTTTATTAGGGAAGTAACAGGGACAACTCAGGATGCAGCTCTTCAATCAGGACAGGTTCTTCTTGCCCTCTGTTCCTGGCCCCTACTAGGGGCCTTCTCAGGCAAGTTTTAAAACTCTTAGCTCTGTGGCCCCTTAAACCTACCACAGCTGTCTCACATTGATCTCCTGGATTCTAGCTATCGTTCTTGCTACTGTTCCACCTCTGTCTTTTGCTGTCTTCCATGTTACAGCTCCTGTCTCTCTGTCTCCCATCACGCCTAGCAAGATGGAAACTGACCAACCCTCTCGTTAAGGTTCCATACACTTTATCTGCATGCTTCCACCCCCTATAAGGGTTCCATGCTTCTTACTTGCATTAGCAGCAAGCCATACAATCCCCTTGGTGGGCCACAAGCACTTTATTTGTGTAGTCCAATCCAATCATTTTGTGGAAGTCACAGAGACTGGCTAGAAGGCCCAGATTAAGTAATTCACTGGATCACACTAAGGTTGACCCAAAGGTCAACGTAAAACTTTAAAATCTAGTAAATCTGTAAATATTTTAAAATATCAAGTTTAAATAGAATTAATAATTTTCAGGAAATAATTACTTTATTTATAACCAACTATCTTTCCTTTTGAGAATATAGATTTAAAGGACTTTTAGTGTATCATTAATTGTTCTCAAGTTTCATATTATTTTTTAAAAAGCATAAACTTTAGATAAATCCTCTATATTCTTTTATTTGTGTGTTTTTCAGTCATATTTGCAGTCATGTGGACTAGCCATTTTTTTTTCCTGGAAGTTGTTTATAATGAAGGCCAGTTTATTTTCTCAGAGGACAATGATAGGGGTGGATAAATTATTATCACTAAAAAAAACATACAAGTATGCATCTCATAACATCCACAGTATGTTCAGTGAAATGGGACTTTTTTTATTTGAACATTGTGCCAACACCATATTAAAACCTTATGGGAGTCCATTTCCAGTTTACTTGTCACCACTGCTGCCACTGCTGCTGCTGAAGCTGCTGGTGGAGGCTGGAGGAACAGATGCTGGCAGTGGAGGTGGCTGAGAAGATGGTGGCAGGAGCGGAGTGAGAGGAAGCAAGTGAGGGGGGAGTGGGGTGCACCCAACCCTGCCTGCTCTTCTGCCTGCCTGAGCAGCAGGAGCAGCCTGGGCCCCACAGCCCCCACCACTGCTGTCCACCTGCCATCCAGATAAGACTTAAGAGCATATGCCCAGAGCCATGCTCTCTGCATCACCTGCCTGTATCCCTCCTATGGTCCAGTCCCGCAAGAGTCTGGGTTTGGTGTCTTTAAAACCATTAAATGGAAATAATAAACAAAAGGAGAACTGCATCTTTTAAAAAAAGAAAACCTTTGTGAAACCATGGACATATATGCAGATGTTAAGTGACACATATCTTATTTTGTATTTTGTTGTTTAAGTGTGAATGTCCATATAGTGAGTTTGCTTTTAGAAGTTACCTAAAACTGCTAGGCAAATTTTTTTTTTTTTAATCTCAGGCTGAAACTTACATTGGGACTTTTGTTTTAGATATGCTTTCTCCATTGCTTGACAAGAATTGTTGTGACATTAAAGGCCCTTGACCAACATGAAGACCATTGACTTTAAATATTAAGATTGTAAGGCCATTGACCAAGAAAACATTCAAGTGGAAGGTCTCAAAAGAAAAATAGGTCTCAATTTGTGGATTTTTGTTTCATATATGTATGAGTGCTCTTTTAAACACAAAAGGGATAATAAAACCATATCCAATAACTGCAACAGAAAGATATACTTTATTTTAGTTTTATAGCCAGTCAAGGAGACAGGGAAGAAATAGAAAACTAGAATAAGGGAAGAAATAGAAAACATAAAATGATGGTCAACAAAGTTGAATGATCAGATTTATTAAGAATATACGGAAGATTTTGGTAAAAACTATGGGTAGATCATCTCTAAAATTTGCTCTGATATTTCATAGTACAAACAGACAAAACAGTTACGTATAGTCAATATTTGGTTTAAGAAGTGTTTCTAATTTATTTACACTTTGAATATACTGTTTGAATTTTAACATTCCATTTATCATATTCAATGATGTATGTTGAGCAAATAATCTCAGAAGCTGAACTATATGCAGAGAACATGGCATCAGGATAGGAGGAAGATCTATTAACAACTTGCAATATGCACATGACACACCTTGCTTGCTGAAAGTGAAGGTGACTTAAGACTGATGAAAGTCAAAGACTTTCTGCAAAAGAGTGTACTGCAATATGGATTACACTTCAACATAAAGCAAATGAAAATCCTCACAACTGGACCAATAAACAACATAATGATAAATGGCGAAAAGATTGACATTTTCAGGGATTTCATTTTACTTGCATCCACAATCTTTACCCATGGAAGCAGCAGTCAAAAAAATCAGACATCATTTTTCACTGGTCAAATCCTCTGCAAAAGACCTCTTTAAAGTGTTAAGAAGCAATGATGTCACTTTGAAGTCTAAGGTGTGCCTAAACCAAACCATGGTATTTTCAGCCACCTCGTATGCATGTGACAGCTGGACAACGAATAAGGAAGGTGGAAGAAGACTTGATGCCTTTGAATTATGGTGTTGGTGAAAAATACTGAAAATACCATGGACTGCCAAATGAATAAACAAATCTGTCCTGAAAGAAGTGCAGCTGGAATGCTCCTTGGAAGTGAGAATGGCCAGAATTGTCTCACCTACTTGGGTTATGTTGTTAGAAGGGACCATTAGTTGGAGAAGGATATCATGCTTGGTAGTAGAGGGTCAGTGAAAAAGGGGAAGACCCTCAACAAGATGGATTGATGCAGTGGCTGCAATGATGGGCTCAAGTAGAGCAAGAATTGTGAAGATGGTACATGATTAGACAGTGTTTCATTCTGTTGTACATAGGATCACTATGAGTCACAGCCAACTCAATGACACCCAACACATAACAACGTTTCTCATATGTAATGAAAAGAAAGGGGACACTGAATGGTTTAAAATCAAGAAGGGAGTGTGTCAGGGTTGTATCCTTTCACCATACTTAGTCAATCTGTATGCTGAGCAAATAATCCAAGAAGTTGGATTATATGAAGAAGAATGTGGCATCAGAATTGGAGGAAGAATCATTAACAACCTATGATACACTGATGACACAATTTTGCTTGCTGAAAGTAAGGATGACTTGAAGCAATTACTGATGAAGACTGAAGACTGCAGTCTGCAGTATGGATTACATCTCAATATAAAGAAAACAAAAATACTCACAACTGGACCTATAAGCAGCATTGCGATAAATGCAGAAAAGATTGAAATTGTCAAGGACTTTGCATTGCTTGGTTCTACAACTGATGCCAAAAGAAGCAGCAGTCAGGATATCAGATGACATATGTTGTTGTTGTTATTGTTATGTACTGTCAAGTCACACCCGACTCATAGCGACCCCTCCTTGGTTTTCCAAAGCAGTATCACTACGGAAGTAGATTGCCCAACCTTTGCTCCAAGGAGTGGCTGGTAGGTTTGAACCATCAGCCTTCTGGTTAGCAGTCAAGTGCTTTAGGCACTACGCTACCAGAGCTCCTCAGATGACATATAGCACTGGGCAAATCGGCTGCAAAGGACCTCTTTCAAGTGCTGAAGAGCAAAGATGTCTCCTTGAGGACTAAGATGTGCCTGACACAAGCCATGGTATTTTCAATCACCTCACATGCATGTGAGAGCTGGACAATGAATAAGGAAGACCAAATAAGGGCTGATACTTTTGAGTTGTGGTACTGGCAAAGAATGCTGAAAGTAGCATGGACTGCTAAATGAACTAACAAATCTGTTCTGGAGGAAGTACAGCCAGAATGCTCCTTGGAAGAGAGAATGGCCAGACTTGGTCCCACCTACTTTGGTCATGTTGTCAGAAGGGGCCATTCCCTGGAGAAAGATGTCATGCTTGGTGAGGCAGAGCGTTGATGAAAGAGGGGAAGACCCTCAATGAGATGGATTGGCACAGTGGCTGTGGTGATGGGCTCAAGTATAGCAAGGATTGTGGAGCTGGTGTGGGACTGGGTGGTGTTTCGTTCTGTTGTGCATAGGGTTGCTATGAGTTGAAGATGGCTCAACGGCACCAAATGAAAAACAACAAATGAAAAACTAAAGTACCATAATATTATTCTATGAATGTGTGTAAAATGGTATCTCAGTTCATAGGGAAAAATATATTCCCTCACAGACTTTTTTCCCTTGAAGTAAAACTTTAGAGATTATTTTTATAATTAACAGATTTTTTAGAGTGTAGTTTTAGAGTTACAGAAAGATTGAGTAGTTAGTATAGAGAATTCCATATACCCACTCCATCTCCACCTTCCTATCCTGGAACGGAGTTCTCCTATGATTAACATTTTACATTGTTGTTGTTGTTGTTATGTGCCATCGAGTCGGACCTGACTCATAGTGACCCCTCCTTGGGTTTCCGAGGCAGTATCACTATGGAAGTAAATTGCCCCGTCTTCCTTCCGAGGAGTGGCTGGTGGGTTTGCCACCAGCCTTCTGGTTAGCAGTCAAGTGCCTTAGCCACTATGCTACCAGAGCTCCCACATTTTACATTAGTGTGATACATTTGTTTAATTGAAGAACTAATATAGATACATTGTTGTTTACTAAAGCCCATAGTTTGCATTAGGGTTTATACTTTGTGTTGCACAGTCCTGTGGGTTTTGACAAATGCATAATACCATGTGTCCACCATTATAGTTTCATACTGAGTAGTTTCACCACTCTAAAAATCCACTGTGCTTCACCTACTCCATTCTTTCCCCTCCCCATGAATACCTGAATTTTCTCTCAGCATATCATCTGTACCAAAACTAAACCAAACCTATGCCACTGAGTTGATTTCAACTCACAGTGAGCCTGCAGGACAGAGCAGAACTACCCCATAAGTTTTCCAAGATGGTAATTTTTACAAAAGCAGACTGCCACATTTTTCTTCTGTGAAGCAGCAGGTGGGTTTGAACTGCCGACCTTTTGGTTAGCAGCCAACTAACTGCTCAACCACTGTACCATCAGGGCACTTCTTTTACATTTTTATATTGTTTGCACTAGAGTTTGCAATATATATTTATAACTAATCTAAATCTAGGTTCGAATAACACTTCATTGATTCATAATAGTGCAGGTATCTTATAACTGAGTCTTGCCAATTCCTCCTTTCTATCTCTTATGAGATATATGGTGGCCAGTGCCTAAGGCATTTGACTGCTAATCAGGATGGTGGTTAAAACCCACCAGCCACTGAGCAGAAGGAAGATGGGGGAACCTTCTTCCATAAAGATTTACTGCATCGGAAACCAAACAGGAATCACTATGAGTCAGAATCAACTTGATGAGAGTGGGTTTGATTTGGTTTTGTATCTCTTATAAGCCACCACTCATCTGTCAGTTTGTCGTACTGTGGTGGTTTGTGTGTTGGTGTGAGGCTGGTGGCTATGCCACCTGTGTTTCAAATACCAGCAGGGTTACCCATGGTGGACATGTTTCAGCAGAACTTTCAGACTAAGACAGACTTGGAAGAAGAAAGGGGCCATCAAATTCTCAAAGAATTGGCCAGTGAAAACCTTATGAATAGTGGTGAAATACTGTCTGATACACTACTAAGAATTTTATGAATAGCCTTGAAACATTGTCTGATATAGAGGCTGGAAGGCACTCAAAATGTAACTGGGGAAGAGCTGCCTCCTCAAAGTAGAGTTGACCTTAATGACATGAGTGAAGGAAAGCTTTTGGGGCCCCCATTTGCTGATGTGGCATGACTCAAAATGGAAAGAAACAGCTGTAAATATCCATGCAATGTACAAAGTATGAATCTAGGAAAATTGGAAGTTGTAAAAAATGAAATGGAATGCATAAAGATTGATATCTAAGGCATTAGTGAACTGAAATGAACTGGTTTTGGACATTTTGAATCAGAAAATCATATGATCTATGCTGGTAATGACAAATTGAACAAGAATGAGGTGGCATTCATAGTCACAAAGAATGTTTTATGATCTATCCTGAAGTATAATGCTGTCAGTAATAGGTTAATATCCATATGCCTACAAGGAAGACCAGTTAATACAACTGTTATTCAAATTTACGCACCAACCACCAAAGCCGAAGACAAAGAAATTGAACATTTTTACCAACTTCTGCAATCTGAAATTGACCAAACATGCAATCAAGATGTGTTGATTAGTACTGGTGATGGAACACAAAAGTTGGAAACAAAAAAGAATCACCAGTAGGTGGAAAACATGGCCATGGTGATAAAAATGATGCCAGAGATCACATGATAGAATTTTGCAAGACCAATGACTTATTCATTGCAAATACCTTTTTTCAACAACATAAACAACAGCTAGCCACATGGACCTCACATATGTAATACAACTGTGGAAAGAGGAGATGGAAAAGTTTGATATCTTTAGCCAAAACCAAGCTAGGAGCTTACTGTGGAACAGACTATCACCTGCTCATATGCCAGTTTAAGTTGAAGCTGAAGATAATTAAAACAAGTCCACGATAGCCAAAATATGATGTTGATTATATCCCACCTGAATTTAGAGACCATCTGAATAATAGACTTGATGCATTGAAGACCAGTGACTGAAAACCAGAAGAATTGTGGATGGCATCAAGAATATCATGCATGAAGAAAGGGAAAGGTCATTGAAAAGACAAGAAAGGGTGAAAAGACCAAAATGGGTGTCAGAAGAGACTCTGAAACTTGCCCTTGAGTGGAGAATAGCTAAAGCAAATGGAAGAAATTACAAAATAAAAGAGCATCTTGAGAAAACAGAGTTAATTATTATAATGAAATGTGCAAAGAACTGGAGTTAGAAAACCAAAAGGGAAGAACACACTCAACATTTCTCAATCTGAAAGAACTGAAGAAAAAATTTGAGCCTAGAGTTGCAATATTGCAAGATTTTATGGTATCTGTTCCACAATCAGATCCTGGACTGGTTTTGGCTGAAGATATTGAGCTTTTCCACCGCCTCTTGCCACAGATGTAGTCAATCTGATTCCTGTGTGTTCCATCTGGTGAAGTCCACTTGTACAGCCTCCGTTTGTGTTGTTGAAAAAAGGTGTTTGCAATGAACAAGTCGTTGGTCTTGCAAAATTCTACCATGCGAGTTCCAGCATTATTTCTGTCACCAAGGCCAAATTTTCCAACTACTGGTGATTCCTCTTTGTTTCCAACTTTTGCATTCCAGTCACCAGTGATAATTAACACATCCTGATTGCATGTTCAGTCAATTTCAGACTGCAGAAGTTGATAAAATTCTTCAATTTTCTCATCTTTGGCTTTGGGGGTTGGTGCATAAATTTGAATAATAGTCGGATTAACAGGTCTTCCTTGTAGGCGTTTGGATATTATCCTATCACTGACAGCACTGTACTTCAGGACAGATCTTGAAACATCCTTTGTGATGATGAATGCCATGCCATTCCTTTTCAAACTGTCATTCCCAGCTAGTAGATCACATGGTTGTCTGATTCAGAATGGCCAAAACCAGTCCACTTCAGCTCACCAATGCCGAGGATATCAGTCTTTATACGTTCCATTTCATTTTTGACAACTTCCAATTTTTCTAGATTCATACTTCATACATCCCATGTTCCAATGATTAATGGATGTCTGCAGCTATTTCTCTTCAATTTGAGTGGTGCCACATCAGCAAATGGAGGTCTCGAATGGTGCAGGAAACATCAAAAGAAGATGGAAGAAATACACAGAATTATTGTACCAAACTATTTCAGGAGGTGGCATATGATCAAGAACCAATGGTATTGAAGGAAGACATTGAAAATGCACTGAAGGATTTGACAAAAAACAAGGCTGCAGGAATTGAAGGAATACCCATTGAGATGTTTCAACAAATGGATACTGCGCTGGAGGCACTTACTCAACTTAGTTGCCAAGAAATTTAGCCAACTGACTATCAATATTTGTACCCATTCCAAAGAAAGGTGATCCAATGTTTTTTTGTTGTTGTTAGGTGCCATCGACTCATCTCCAACTCTTAGTGACCCTATGCAAAGCAGAACGAAACACCACCCGATCCCATGCCAGCTCTGTGACCCCTGGCTGCAGGCACTGTGTCAATCCATCTCGTTGAGGACCTTCCTCTGTTTCATTGACCCTCCGCTTTACCAAGCATGACATCCTTCTCCAGGGAATGGTCCCTTCTGACAATATAACCAAAGGAGGTGAGACAAAGTCTGGCCATTTTTGCTTCCAAGGAGCATTCTGGCTGCACTTCCTCCAGGACAGATTTGTTAGTTCTTTTAGCAGTCCATGGTACTTTCAGAATTCTTCGCCAACACCAAATCTCAAAAGCATCAATTCTTCTTTGGTCTTCCTTATTCATTGTCCAGCTCTCACATGCATATGAGGCGATTGAAAATATCATGGCTTGTGTCAGGCATACCTTAGTCCTCAAGGAGACATCTTTGCTCTTCAGCACTTGAAAGAGGTCCTTTGCAGCTGACTTGTCCAGTGACATCTGATGTCATGACTGCTGCTTCCATTGGCATTGATTGTAGAACCAAGCAAAAGTGAAGTCCTTGACAACTTTAATCTTTTCTCCATTAATCATAATGCTGCATATAGGTCGAGTTGTGAGAATTTTTGATTTCTTTATATTGAGATGTAATTCATACTGCAGACTGTATTCTTCAGCCTTCATCATTAAGTGCTTCAAGTCATCCTCACTTTTAGCAAGCAAAGTTTCATCAGTGTATTGCTGGTTGTTAATAATTCTTCCTCCAATCTTGATACCACGTTCTTCTTCATATAATGCAGCTTCTCAGATTATTTGCTCAACATATAGATTGAATAAGTATGGTGAAAGGATACAACCCTGACACACTACCTTCTTCATTTTAAACCATGCAGTGTCCCCTTGTTCTATTCAAATGACAGCCTCCTGGTCTATGTACAGTTTTCTCATGAATACAATTAAGTGTTATGGAATTCCCATTCTTCTCAATGTTATCCATAATTTGTTATGATTCACACAATCAAATGCTTTTGCATAGTCAATATAACACAAGTAAACATCTTTCTGGTATTCTTTGCTTTGAGCCAGGATCCATCTGACATCATCAGGGATATCCCTTGTCCCATGTCCTCTTCTGAATCCAGCCTGCACCTCTGGAAGTTCTCTGTCAATATACTGCTGCTACTGTTTTTGAATTATCTTCAGTAAGATCTTACTTGCGTGCGATATTAATGATATTGTTCTATAATTTTCACATTCTGTGGGATCACCTTTCTTTGGAATGGATACAAATACAGATCTCTTCCAGTCAGTTGGCCAGGTAGCTGTCTTCCAAATCTCTTGGCATAGCCAAGTGAGTGCCTCTAGTGGGGCATACATTTGTTGAAACATCTCAATGGGTATTCCACCAATTCCTGGAGCATTGTTCTTTGTCAGTTCCATCAGTGCAGCTTCGACTTCTTCCTTCAATACCATTGGCTCTTGAACATATGCCACCTCCTGAAATGGATGAACATCTACCAGTTCTTTTTGGTACAGTGACTCTGTGTATTCAGTCCATCTTCTTTTGATGCTTCCTGCATCATTCAGTATTTTGCCCATAGAATCTTTCAATATTGCAACTCGAGGCTTAAATATTTCCTCAGTTCTTTCAGCTTGAGAAATGCTGAGCATATTCTTCCCTTTTGGTTTTCTAAGTCTAGGTCTTTGCACATTTCATTATAGTAATTGACTTTGTCTGCTTAAGCTGCTCTTTGAAAGATTCTGTTCAGCTCTTTTATCTTATAATTCTTCCATTTGCTTTAGCCACTCTCCATTCAAGGGCAAGTTTCAGAGTCTCTTCTGACATCCAATTTTGGTCTTTTCTTCTTTTCTTGCCTTTTTAATGACCTCATGCTTTCTTCATGGGTGATGTTTTTGATGTCATCCCACAATTCTTCTGGTTTTCAGTCACGGGTGTTCAATGCATCAAATCTATTCTATAGATGGTCTCTAAATTCAGGAGGGATATATTCAAGATCATATTTTGGCTCTTGTGGGCTTGTTTTAATTGTCTTCAACTTGAAGTTGAACTTGCATATGAGCAGTTGATGGTCTGTTCCACAATCAGCTCCTGGCCTTGTTTTGACTGAAGGTATTGAGCTTTTCCATTGCCTCTTGCCACTGATGTGGGCCAAAATCCAATCGAATGTGGAAATTATAGAACAATATCATTAGTATGACATATAAGTAAAATCTTGCTGAAGATAATTCAAAAACGGTAGCAGCAGTATATTGACAGAGAACTTCCAGAGGTGCAGGCTGGATTCAGAAGAGGATGTGGGACGAGGGATATCCCTGATGATGTCAGATGGATCCTGGCTCAAAGCAAAGAATACCAGAAAGATGTTTACTTGTGTTATATTGACTATGCAAAAGCATTTGATTGTGTGAATCATAACAAATGTATGGATAACCTTGTGAAGAATGGGAAATCCAGAATACTTAATTGTGCTCATGAGAAACCTGTACAGAGATCAGGAAGCTGTCATTCAAACAGAACAAGGGGATACTGCGTGGTTTAAAATCAGGAAGAGAGTGTGTCAGGGTTGTATCCTTTCACCATAATTATTCAATCTGTATGCTGAGCAAATAATCTGAGAATCTGGGCTATATGAAGGAGAACACAGCATTAGGATCAGAGGAAGACTCATTAACAACCTGTGATATGCAGACGACACAAGTTTGCTTGCTGAAAGTGAAGACTTGAAGCACTTACTGATGAATATTAAAGACTACAGACTGTAGTATGGATTACATCTGAACATAAAGAAAACAAAAATCTTCACAACTGGACCAATAAGCAGCATCATAATAAATGGAGAAAAGGTAGAAATTTTCCAAGAATTCATATCACTTGGTTCCACAATCAACACCAATGGAAGCAGCAGTCAAGAAATCAGACAACATGTTGCACTGGGCAAATCTGCCGCAAAAGACGTCTTTCAAGTGCTGAAGAGCAAAGATGTCTCTTTGAAGACTTACTCACTGCCATTGAGTCAGATCTGACTCATAGGGACCTCTCCTTGGGTTTCTGAGGCAGTATCACTACAGAAATAGATTGCCCAGTATTCCTTCCAAGGAGTGGCTAGTGAGTTTGAACCGCCAGCCTTCTGGTTAGCAGTCAAATGCCTTAGGTACTAGCCACCAAGCCATAGTATTTTCAATCGCCTCATGTGCACATAGGAGCTCTGGTAGTATAGTGCCTAAGGCACTTGACTGCCAACCAGAAGGCTGGTGGTTCAAACCCACCAGCCACTCCTCGGAAGGAAGGTTCGGCAATCTACTTCCATTGTGATACTGCCTCAGAAACCCAAGGAGGAGTCGCTATGAATCAGGGCTGACTTGATGGCACATAACAATAACAATAACATGCACATGAAAACTGAACAATACATAAGGAAGACAGAAGAAGAGCTGATGCTTTTGAGTTGTGGTGTTGGCAAAGAATACTGAAAATACCATGGACTGCCAGAAGAATGAACAAATCTATCATGGAAGAAGTGCAGCTGGAATGTTCCTTGGAAGCGAGAATGGCCAGATGTCATCTCACGTATTTTGGCCATGTTGTCAGAAGGGGCCATTCTCTGGAGAAGGATATCATGCGTGGTAAAGTGGAGGTTCAGCGAAAAATGGGAAGGCTCTCAAAGAGATGGATTGACACAGTGGCTGCACCAATGGCACAGGCATAGCAAGGATTGTGAGGCTGCTGTAGAATTGGGCAGTATTTCGTTCTGTCTTAGCATCGCTAGGAGTCAGAGCAAACTCATACCTAACAATAACATCTGTTATAACACTGCTGCCATTTATCCCATTTATCCATATCATATCCATATCAACCAATACCTGACTACTATTATTACTTTTAATGAACAGTTGTCTATTCAATTAAGAAAAAAAAATTTATTTTACCTTCATTCATTCTCTGACTCTCTTAAATAGATTCTAATTTTAGAATCTATTCTAATATCACTTTCCTCTATATCACTTTCTCTCTGTCTGAAGAACTTACAACTTTTCTTGCAAGGTTGATCTACTCATGACAGATTTTCTTTGTTTGAGAAAATACTTATTTCACCTTCTTCACTTTTGAAGGATTACAGGATTCTAGTTTGGTGTTTATTTTCTTTCAACACTTTAAATGTTTTACTCCATTCTCCAATATAATTTTGTCCTTAATCCAATCCTCTTTGGCTTTTTTTTCTGTTGTTAACTTTAGCTCCACTTTCTCCTTTCCTTCTGGGATTCTGGAAATATGAACATTAGGCCTTGTTATACTCCCACAGGTGCCTAAGGCTCTATTCTGTTCTTTTTTTTTTTTTTTCCCATACTATATTTTCTATGATTTTCAGATTAGGTAATTTCTGTTGTTCTTTCTTCCAGTTCACTGATTCTTGCCTTTGTCCCTTATATTCTGCTGTTGGGCTCGTCCATTGAGGTGGTTTTTTTTTTTCCCCAAAAAATATGTTTTCACTTCTAAAATTACCATTTGGTTCTTCTTTTCTTTGCTGAGACTTCCTATTTATTTGATACCTTCTATTTTCACATTTGTTTAAAGTGTGTTCATAAATACTTACTGAAGTATTTTTATGATGACTCCTTTTAATTGTCACATAATTCTCATATGTCTGCTATCTCAGTGTTGGTATCTATTGATTATCTTTTTTTCATTAAGTTGAGATTATAATGAGTGATTTTTTATTGGAACCTGAACATTTTGGGCATCATGTTATGAGGGTCTAGGTTTTATTTAAGCCTTCCATTTTAGCTGTCTTTGTTTCATATAACCCGTCAGCAGGGATATTGGGGGGCACTGACTTATTACTGCCCACTCGGGTTAGAAGTCTAGGTTACCCAGCTGGTCTCTGTTAACACCTGAGGAAGGGGAGCTCATTATAGCTGGATGGAGATGGGAGTTCTGGCTCCTCACTGGGCTTTCATTGATACTCCTCTGGCTGAGAGAGATAAGAGTGACTCATTACTGCTCTGTAAGATAACATACCCAGTTTACAGGAACTGGGGTGTGGGCATCTTTAGGGGGACTTATTCTATCACATCCTCCACTGATACCACAGAAGAGAGGTTGGTTTCATTATCACTGGGTAATGATGAAAGTCGTGGCTGTCCACCAGTCCAATTCTGAGCACTCCAGTGGGAAAGGAGAGGGCAAGAGTGGAATTCTAGGTTTCCCAAGGGATCTCTCCATCAACACCACAGGGAAGGGAGGATTTTTGTTATGTCTGATAGGAATGAAAGCCTTTGATCCCTACTCATCTTTTTCTGACACCGCTCAAAAGCAGAGGCAGGGGCTGGTTGGAATACCTTGTTTTAGCCTAGAAAGAATGGGAGTCTGAGCTCCCAACTTAGCCTTTGGAGTTAGTTTGGGTGGGGCATTTTTTTTTTTTTTTTTTTTTTGATGTTTTTGTTGGAGTAGAGTGGTTATTGTCTGAAAGTTTTCTGTCTTTCTAGGCCACCCCCTCTCATGGTTCTTTGGCAACAGAGAGTACGCTTCTGTTGTGGCTTTGTTTTCTTTCCCATTGGTGTTTCCAGGTTGCTGACTTCTACAGTTCCATGTCTGGGATAAAGGTGGCCAAAAGAAAATGCAGAGAACACATCATGAGTCACTTCCTTGGGTTCTGAGGTCCCTAGCAGCTCTACTTTTTTCTTCCCATCTTTTATAGTCTTCTTATGTTTGTTTTCCGCATAGCAGCCAGGTTTTTACTTATATCTAGCAAGAGGAATAGAGTAAACTTAATCTTCTCCTCTTCACAGAAACAAAGTCCCCTGATTCTGTTTAAAAATAAGAGTTTACTAAGAAGTGTGATGGAATAAGCCCCCTTAAAGATGCCCACACCCCAGTCCCTGTAAACTGAATATGTTATCTTACAGAGCAAAAAGGACTTTGCAGGTATGATTACATTAAGGATCTTGAGATAGGAGATTATCACAGATTATCTGAGTAGACCCAGTCTAACCACATGGGTCTTTAAAAGTGAAGAATCTTTCCCAGCTGTGATGAGAAAGAAGTTAAAGTGCAGAAAAGTGGTGAGAGAAAGGCAACATTGCTGGCTTTAGAGATAGAGGAAGAATGTGGATGGCCTCTAGAAGATAGAAAAGACAGGGAAACAAACTCTCCTTTAAAGCCTTCAGAAAGAAACATAAACCTGTTGACTTCTTCATTTTAGATCAGTGACATATATGTCAGACTTCTAACCTACAGAACTGCAAGATTATAAATTTGTGTTATTTTTAGTTACTATGTGTGTAGTAATTTGTTACAGCATTAATAGAAAATTAATAGTGTTCATATAAAACAATCAAATCATACCTTTATCTTTTAGACCAGTAATAATCTTATTTCATTTTGATAAAAATTTTAGATATACTAATTACCTCATGAGGTTTGTCATTGCTTATCTTCTGAAAAAACAGTACCCTTTTGGATGAATAGGAATTCCAAAATGGGATGCATATGTGTGCCTTGCATGTGCTTAGCACATAAAAGATGGTCAATAAATACATATGAAATTGTTGAATACTGAAGTAAAATAAATAGAAATGGGAAGTGCCCTTTCTTGAATCTTTAGAATGCATAAACCATGTAATAGTATTTATTACTTTATCACTGTGCATTATGGTTGTATTTTACAGACAGTGAAGCAAGTTCTCTAATGGATATTGAAAATGTAATTCTTGCTAAAATTCATGAAGATGAAGAAGACCATTCAGATACAATATTAAAATCTGACAAGTTTCATCAAGACTTATTTTTTATGGAACGAGTTTTAATGGAAAATATATTTCAGCCAAAACTTGCAGCCTATCGTCAGCTTCCTATTTTAAAAGGTATTAAGAAATTACCTGTAGACAAGTTCAAATAATTAAAAAAATAATAACTGAGGTTATTACATATATCTAAATGTAATCTCCAGACTAGATTTTCACTTATCAGCAGCTATGTTTATATGCTTTTAGCACTAAACATGTGAGTTTAAACATAAGCTCCAGGCTAAGGAGCAGACATAGGATGGTATTTCTTAGATTCAAAACTTCATAAACATCTATGACTTTTTCCTCCCCCTTGTCCCTGCATAGAATTAATTGCCTGTTTTTATAGATTCTCTCATATTCAATTTGTCTTTTCCATTCCATTGACATTTTCCAGCTTCTGACTTTTATCACTTCTCCTTAATTTTATCGAAGGGATATTTTTCCTATTCTCTTTGCTTCTCAAATATTCCATCTATATGTTTATGTAATTTCATCTCATATGATCACAGAAAAATTTCAAGAATTTTAATGACTATATAAGTTTATCTTTTCCACTACTGAATGAAGAAAATGAAGCTTAAACAAACTTTGTAAGGGAATCTGGAGCAAGATGGTTATGAGAGCAAACTGCACATTCTTGTCCCCTTACATAAATACCAAAAAACAAACAAAACAAAAATCAAGCAAAAACCGATAGAACCGAATTTGTCTGAAATTTGGAAACCAATAAAAGAGATATAACAACTAAGTGAAGGCTGAATCAACAAACAGTGACATATAAATTGTCCTCACCAAAGTTCCACCCCTTTCCCAACTTGGTGTGACCATGTTAAAGTGGTGGTGGCCCACACTTTCAAAGAGGGAGCCTAGTTTTTGCATCCAGAGGGACAGAACAGACTATTTGTAAATTATTGTGTGTGTCAATTCTAACCTGCCTAGGGGCTGCCAAAAGGACTGAGACACACTTTTCATCTCAGTTTGGCCTATTTCAGAGTTCAGGTAGGGCTTAAGGGCAGAGGGAAATGACCTAGGTCCATAACTGCCTTTAGCTACCTGAGGCTAATGAGAACCATTAAGGCATCCATGAGACACCTGCAAAGTCTAGAAAGAGAGATTTGAGGTAGTGTTTCTTTCAGAAATTAAGCACTGTGTATATGAGGGGATTAAGGAAGCCACACGTATTCCCAGAGAAAGACACATGCTCAGAAAGCACTTGAGAAGACACTACACTTTTTCCACAGAATTATTTCTAGGTTCAGTGCAGTCCTCAGGAAGCCCTAAGGTAGAGGCAGAATCTGATTTACAGAGTTACCACACTTCTAATATTCAGATGTCTCAGTTTTAACAACAGCAAAAAAATCATAGGACATACAAAGAAATAGGAAAGGATTTTTGCATTCAAAGAAAACAAAATAAAGTGACAGAAACTGGCCCCAGAGCCCTGGTAGTGTAGTGGCTAAGGCATTTGACTACTAGCCAGAAGGTTGATGGTCCACCAGCCATTCCACAGAAGGAAGATGGAGCAGTCCACTTCCATAAAGAATTACTGCTTTGGAAATCCAATGGGAGTCACTCTGAGTTGGAATCAACCTGATGGCAGTGAGTCTGGGCAGAGATTGGGTTGTTGCTGCTTCCCTCCAGCAGAAAGCACAGTTATCTCTAGTCTTCCCTGGTGGGAGGTTTCCTGAAGGAAAATCCTGCAAGAGTATGTGAACACCTTATGTCCCCACCTTTCAAGGACTTTACATTCTCATGGTGTACACATTTGGCCTTTGTTGTTGTTAGGTGCTAGCAGGTTGGCTTGACTCATAGTGACGCTGTGTATGACAGAACAAAACACTGCTCAATCCTGCTCCAGCCTTACAATCCTTGCTATGCCTCAGCCCATCATTGCAGCCACTGTGTGAATCCATGTCCTTGAGGGCCTTCCCCTTTTCTGCTGAACCTCCACTTTACCAAGCATGATATCCTTCTCCAGGTAATGGTCCCTTCTGACAACATGACCAAAGAAGGTGAGACAAAGTCTGGGCATTCTTGCTTCCAAGGAGCATTCTGGCTGCATTTCTACCACAACAGATTTGTTCGTTCTTCTGGCAATCCATGGTGCTTTTAGTATTCTTCACTTACACTGTGATTGACAGGCGTCAGCTCTTCTTTGGTCTTCTTTATTTATGACCCAGTTTTCACATACATATGAGGCAATTTAAAATACCATGGCTTGGATTAGGTGCACCTTAGTCTTCAAAGAGACATCTTTGGTCGTCAGCACTTTAAAGAGGTCTTTTGCAGCAGCTTTGCCCAGTGTAACATGTTGTCTGATTTCCTGACTGCTTCTTCCATGGGTGTTGATTATGGAACCAAGTGATATGAAATCTTTGACAACTTCCACCTTTTCTCCATTTATTGTGATGCTGCTTGTTGGTCCAGTTGTAAGGATTTTTGTTTTCTTTATGTTGAGGTGTAATCCACACTGCAGACTGTAGTCTTTAATCTTCATCAATAAGTGCATCAAGTCTTCACTTTCAGCAAGCAGTTTGTCGTCTGCATATCGCAGGTTGTTAATGAGTCTTCCTCCAATCCTGATGTTGCATTCTTTTTCATATAGCCCAGCTTCTTGGATCATTTGCTCAGCATACAGACTGAGTAAGTATGGTGAAAGGATACAACCCTGACACTCCCCTCCTGATTTTAAACCATGCAGTATCCCTTTGTTCTGTTTGAATGACAGCCTCCTGGTGTATGTGCAGGTTTCTCATGAGGACAATTAAGTGTTCTGGATTTCCCATTCTTCTCCAGGTTATCCATCATAATTTGTTATGATCCGCAAAGTCAAATGTTTTTGCATAGCCAGTGAAGCACAAGTAAACATCTTTCTGGTATTCTTTGCTTTCAGCCACAGTCCATCTGACATTAGCTATGGTATCCCTCATTCCATGTCCTCATCTGAATCCAGCTTGCGTTTCTGGAAGTTCCCTGTCAATATACTGCTGCAACTGTTTTTGAATTATCTCCAGCAAGATTTTACATGCATGCTATATTAATGATATTGTTCGATAATTTCCATATTTTGTGTGATTACCTTTCTTTGTAATGAGTACAAATATGGATCTCTTCCAGTCATTTGGCCAGGTCTGTCTTCCATATTTCTTGGCATAGATGAGTAAGTGTCTTCAGCACAGCCTCCCTTTGTTGAAAGATCTCAATGGGTATTCTTGGAGCCTGTTTTCACCAGTTCCTTCAGTGAAGCTTTGACTTCTTCCTTCAATACCATTGTTCTTGATCATATGCCACCTCCCAAAATAGATGAACATTGACAAATTCCTTTTGGTACAGTGACTCCATATATTCCTTCCTTCTTCTTTTAATGTTTTCTGCATCATTTAATATTTTGCCCATAGAATCTTTCAGTATTGCAACTCGAGGCCTGGATTTTTTCTTCAGTTCTTTTGGCTTGGCCTTTGGCAATTCATTACAATTTTCTAGCTGGATTTTCTTATTGGCTTATATGACATTTGGTGACATCTGCCTCTGGTAAGCAAGTGCTCGTGTGCTTTCTCCATATGCTAGCTTAGTCTGTTTGCTTTGAGACCTTAGTTGTCTGGAGGACTTAAGAAAGACCATTCATTTGAAGTTTTCTGATATTTATTTGTTGTAAGGATGAGAACTGTGCTCTTTTTAGCTGTCCACACCTCTCAGCTAAAAACCAGAAGTTTAACCCTTACATGACTGAATTACTTTATGCTTTGAATTTTTTTGTTGATACCATGTGTTTTCAGTAACGGAAAGCATGCTTACATAAAGGGGATTTTTTTTTTTTTTTTTGAGGTAATATGGATGCTGACACAATTATGTTGTAGACAAATATTCTTTTTGGAGTCAGGTGGTAGGATTGGTGGGATGAGGCCCATTTCTTCAGATTCATGAAGTTATACAGGTTCCTGCCAGGCAGGGATACAACTGGGATAGCAGCTTCTGAGAGATTAAAAATGTTAGTGGGAGATATATATCCCACAGGTCATGAAAGGGTTAACATGTGCCTTTTAAAAAACACATTTAAAATTTTGATGAACTCCGATTTGTCCTTTTTTTAAAAAAAAAAAATGGATTGTGCTGTTGGTCTTGTATTTAAGACCTAAGTCAAGCCCACAAAAATCTCTCCCCTATGTTTTCCCCTAGGAGTTTAATAGTGTTATGTTTTCATTTAGGTTATGATTCATTTTGAGTTACTTTTTGTATATGGTGCAAGGTATGAATCCCAGTTTACAGTTTTACATATTGATATTCAATTTTCCAGCACTATTTGTTGAAAAGATGATTTTGGCATAGTGCCTAAGGAATTTGACTGTTAACCAGAAGGCTGGAGGTTCAAACCTATTGCCCACTCTTCAGAAGGAAGACTGGGCAATCTACTTCTGTAGAGATACCACCTCAGAAACCCAAGGAGTGGTCACTATAAGTTGGAATCAAGTCAATGGCAGTGAGTTTGGTTTTGGTTTGGAAACTGCCTTTGCATGTTAGTGAAAAATCAGTTGATCGTATATCTATAGGTCTGTTTATGGATTCTGTTCTGTTCCTATTAATCTGCTTGTTTATCTTTATGTCAATACCATGATGTCTTGATTTCTATAGTTTTATAACATGTCTTAGGATTAGGTAGAGTCCTCCAACTATGTTCTTTATAAATGTTGTTTCGGCTATTCTTTGTTTTCTGTTTTAAATTTCCACATGAATTTTGGAATCTGTTAACCTCTACAAAAAAACTGCTGGAATTTTGGTTGGGATTGTACTGAATCTATAGATAACTTTCAAGAGAATCGCCAAGTTAATAATTGCCATCTTTCTACTCATGAGTCTGGTTTATCTCTACATTTATTTCACTCACTCACTCACTGCCATCAAGTCGGATCCGACTTATAGTGACCCCTCCTTGGGTTTCTGAGGTGGTATCGCTATGGAAGTAGGTTGCCCAAACTTTCTTCCGAGGAGTGGTTGGCGGGTTTGAACCACCAGCCTTCTGGTTAGCAGTCAAATGCCTTCGGCACTACACCACCAGAGCTCCCTACATTTATTTAGGTCTTCTTAAATTTCTCCCAGTAGTTTCAATGTTCTGATCTTTCATATTTTTTGTCAAATTTATCCCTAAGTATTTCATATTTTGTTGACATTATAAATATTTTCTGACATGATAAATTATATTATTTTAAAACTTCAATTTCTGATTATTCATTTCTGTTGTTAAGTGTCAAGTTGGTTCCAACTCATAGTGATCCTATGTACAACAGAATGAAACACTGCCCAATTCTGTGCAAATCCTCACAATGGTTGCTGTTTGAGCCCACTGTTGCAGCCTCTGTGTCAAACCACCTCATTAAGGGTCTTCCTGTTTTTCACTGGCCCTTTACCAAGCATGACGTCCTTCTCCAGAGACTGGTCCCTCCTGACATTATGTCCAAAGTACATGAGGCAAAGTCTCACCATCCTTGCTTCTAAGGAACATTCTGGCTGTACTTTATCCAAGACAGATTTGTTTGTTCTTCTGGCAGTCCATGGTATATTTAATATTCTTCACATAATTCAGATACATCAGTTCTTCTTCAGTCCAGCTTTTGCATGGATATTTGTCCAGCTTTTGCATGCATATGAGGCTATTGAAAATGCTATGGCTTGGGTCAGGTGCAACTTTGTCTTAAAAGTGACATCTCTGCTCTTTAACATTTTAAAGAGGTCTAATGCAGCAGATTTGCTCAATGCAATATGTTGTTTGATTTCTTAACTGCTGCTTCCATGGGTGTTGATTGTGGATCCAATTAAAATGAAATCCTTGACAGCTTCAATCTTTTCTCCCTTTTTCATGATGTTGCTAATTGGTCCAGTTGTGAGGATTTTTGCTTTCTTCATATTGAGATATAATCCATACTGAAGGCTATAGTGTTTGATTTTCATCTCACAGAACTCACAAATTGCCAAGGAAATGGCTCACACAGTTGTGGAGTCTGACAAGTCTCAAATTCATGGGTCAGGAGTAAGTCTGGAAGATTCTTCTCACTCTCGTGGTTTCAGTGGACAACAAACTCAAATTGGCAGGTCAGACAACAAGCTGCTGTCTTACAAGCTTGTGGAATCAGGTCCGATGATAGGCTACTGGCTGAAATGCCAAGAATCAGAGGTTAGATGACAAACCGCATGTAGGATCCAGAGCAAGACAGAGAACTTTGCCAGAGCATTCAAATATATTGGATGCAGACCATACCCTTGAGGAAACTAAAGGTGATGACTTGAGTCACACCCTCTACTAAGGCAGTGACTCAGGATACATCCCATCCTAAACCTACCTCATATAACAGACAACTCATTCCAAAATGGGACCATGACCACAGGCATAGAGGCTAGGAGTTATAATACAAAAATGGAGAACTTTGTCTTTGAGGGCCATGTTTAGTAATTCACTGCACTGCAATAGGTGATCTTTATTGTAGCTCATGATCAGCCTTATAGGGTCAATGAATGTCCTGAAATCGTGTGCACAATTTTGGGTTATATTTTTTGTTGTTGTTATGTGCTGTCGAGTCAGCCCTGACTCATAGTGACCCCTCCTTGGGTTGCCGAGGCAGTATCACTACAGAAGTAGATTGCCCAACCTTCCTTCTGAAGAGTGGCTGGTGGGTTTGAACCACCAGCCTTCTGGTGAGCAGTCAAGTCCCTTAGGCACTATGCTACCAGAGCTCCTTTGGGTTATATACTATATGTTAATTTTTCCGATAAGTATATTACTGTATTCATAAAATTATCAAAAACACCTTAAAAAGGGTATGTTGTAGTTGTTATTTGCCGTCGAGTCGGACCTGACTCAGCGACCCCTCCTTGGGTTTCCGAGGCAGTATCACTACGGAAGTAGGTTTGCCCAACCTTCCTTCCGAGGAGTGGGTTTGAACCCCCAGCCTTCTGGTTAGCAGTCAAGTGCCTTTAGGCACTATAAAAAGGGTATAGCTACTATTAATTTAATGGAAGTTTAGATTTCAAGGACAAGGCACATAATAGCAAATGGACTAAATTGTGATGTGGTGTCAACTCTGTAGTCACAAGTTTATAACATTATTAGATTTGAAATAATAGAGATTTATCTTCATAGGTTCTCTGGTATTGCTACAAAGGGTAAACCTTTCAGGTTTAGGGGTAGATAATGAACATGTTTGGGAGAGCAATGTGTCTTGCACTATCATATCTTGTATCTAAGGAAACAATCCACTTATTTCAGGCCCTCCCAGACTGAATAATTGTTGAACTTAAAACCACTAAAATCTCTACATGCTATCTAATTGTTTCGATAAAATATATATGCTTAAAATGTTTTCGATTATTTCATTTTTTAATTATTTTTTGGTTGTTGTTGTTAGCTGCCATTGAGTCAGCCCCCAGTTCATGGATACACTATGCACAACCTGATTGCACTGCTGTGATCCATAGAGTTTTGTTGGCTGATTTTCAGAAGCAGATCACCATGCCCTTCTTCCTAGTCTGTCTTAGTCTGGAAGCTCCACTAAAACCTGTTCAGAATCACAGCAGCCCACAAGTCTTCACTGACAGATGAGTGAGGTGCACTGGCTGGGAATCCAACCCTGGTTTCCCTCATGAAAGGTGAACATTCTACCACTGAACCACCACTGACTTCAATTATTTTTTAGTAGCCTTTGTAATAGTCTTTTGAGTTTAATAAAATAATAACAAATTCATCACTTTTTTAGTGGTTCTTCTGAGACATTAAAATTTGAGTTAAAATTACCATTTTTCTAGAGGACAATTATCTTTTTGTTTTAGAACCTGAACCTGAAGAACCTGAAGACTTCTTACAAAGTGAAAATCTTGAAGAGACAGAGGAAGAAGTTAAGAAGGAAGAAGAAGAAGAAATAGAAATTGGTACACAACAATCAACAATACCAGCCAATTTGGAAAGACTTTGGTCCTTTACCTGTGACTTAACCAAAGGCTTAAATGTGAGCAGCCTTGCCTGGAATAAAGCAAATCCAGTAAGTTATCAAACACTTTTTTAAAAATTCCATTTCTAGCATTTAAAGGCAACTGTCAAGTTTCAATGAATTCTTTTCGTCAGATACTAGAGAAGGAATTTAAATCAACATAACCCCTAGTTTTAAAATGCCTCTTAAAACCAGATCATGTTTCAAAAAGAGGGAAATATAAACTGTTATAAACTAATGTCTTTCTCCTTTAGTATAAAAACATCCTGTTATTATTTTAGGATGTATTTGGGACATAGATTTCTCTAAATCCATATCAAATATTGAGAGTGAACTAGAAGATTTATTTTAACACATACCAGAACCTCATTTGCCCAAATTTATATTCTTCTCAAAGTATTCATATTCTGAAATATATACTTAATTAATTGAACCTGCAAATGTGCAAAATAATTTTGGGTTTCCTAAAATACTATTACTACTAGTAGCCACAAATACTTATATAGCACTAATTGTATACACAACACTCATACGTACCTAACAATGATCATGAAGATGTGCAGGACCAGGCAGTGTTTCACTCTATTCTACATAAGATCACCATGAGTCAAAGCCAACTTGATGGCAGCTAACAACATCAACATGTACACACAACCCTATGAGGTTGTTGTTGTTGTTGTTATGTGCCGTCGAGTCGGCCCCGACTCATAGTGACCCCTCCTTGGGTTTCCGAGGCAGTATCACTACGGAAGTAG
>NW_006921603.1:19908876-19911347 GCF_000298275.1 Orycteropus afer afer | reverse complement strand
TTATGTGCCGTCGAGTCGGCCCCGACTCATAGTGACCCCTCCTTGGGTTTCCGAGGCAGTATCACTACGGAAGTAGGATTGCCCAACTTTCCTTCCGAGGAGTGGCTGGTGGGTTTGAACCGCCAGCCTTCTGGTTAGCAGTCAAGTGCTTTAGCCACTATGCTACCAGAGCTCAGGTACTATTATTTTCTTCATTATGTTGATGAGGAAATGGAAGTTAAGAAAGAATAAATAACTTGCTCAGAGTTACACCACTAGGAAGTCAAACGTCCAGACATCTGGCTCCAGAGTTTTGATTTTTAAGTACTACACTGATGAAAGTCATCTTGAGGGAAGTAAGATGAGTATTCAAGCTAGAGGATGGTATGTTTGCTTTTAAAAAAGAGATGATTATAGAATGAGACTGGTTTTTCTCCTGGGGTTTATAAACTGGTCTGAAGCATTTCCAAGTTAGTAATTCCAAAAATCTTTTGTGTAATGCAGGATTTTTTGAAATACTTCAAACATTCAGTATATTTTTTAAAAAATACATTTTGTTGAAATATAAGTTATGTCTAGTGAAATACACAAAACTAAAGTGACATGGTTCAATACCTTTTTTTTTTTTTTCTGTGTTCCCTCCGCTCTCCTTCCACCCTGGTAATCAACAAAGAAAGTTTCCTTCCACATATAAACCTTTCCTTAACTTTTTACAATAAAGAACTAATACTATATTTTTCCTTCTGTGATTGACTTACTTCACTCAGCATAAAGTCCTCCAAGTTCATCCATGTTATGTGGTGTTTAACAGATTCTACATTATTCTTCAGTGTTGCATAGTATTCCATTGTTTGTATGTACCATAGTTTGGTTATTCTTTCTTCTGTTTCTGGGCACCTAGGTTGTTTCCATCCTTTTGCTATTATAAATAGTGCTGCGATGAACATGGGTATGTATATATCTATCTGTTCTTGTCCTGTCTCTCACTTCTTTAGGATACATACCTAGTAATAGGATTGCTGGGTCAAATGGTATTTCTAATTCCAGCTTTTTAAGGGCTCGCCATACTGCTTTCCACAGTGGTTATATCGTTTGACAGTCCCACCAGCAGTGTATGAGAGTCCCAATCTCTCCACATCCTTGCCAGCATTTGTAATTTTCTGTGTTGTTGAACTTTGCCATTAGTGCTGGAATGAGATGGTATCTCGTTGTTTTGATTTGCATCTTTCTAATGGCTAATGATCGTGAGCATTTCTTCATGTATTTGCTGGCTGACTGAATATCCTCTTTGGTGAAGGGTCTATTCAAGTCTTCTGCTCGTTTTTTAATTGGATTGTTAGTCTTTTTGTTGTTTAGGTGTTGGAGTTTTCTGTAAATTTTAGAGGTAAGACCCTTGTCAGATATGTCATTGCTGAATATTTTTTCCCAATCTCTAGGTTTTTTTACTCTTTTGGAGAAGTCTTTTGAAACATATAAAAATTTAATTTTTAGAAGGTCTCATTCATCTAGTTTATCTTCAGCTGTTTGTGCATTTTGGGTTATGCTTGACAGTTTATTTATGCCATAATTTAGGGCACCTAAATTTGCTATTTTTTCCTTGAGGAACTTCATAGTTTTAGGTTTCACATTTAAGTCTTTGATCCATCTGGAGTTAGTTTTTGTGCATAGTGTGAGGTATGGATCTTGTTTGAAACATTCAGTGCATTTTTAAAGAAGTTAAAACTGATTTCTTTAGTCTGTATTATGTATGTTTAAGAAGTAGCCTTTTTATTTTTAATAGTCACACTTTATTGTGCAAACATAATAGTTTTTGTAGTTGTTGTTTGGTGCCATGGAGTTGGTTCTGACTCATAGTGATCCTATGTACAGCAAATGGAAATATTGCCCAGTCCTTCACCATCCTCACAATTTTGCTTGATCCCTTCATTGGACCTACAGTGTCAATCCATCTTGTTAATGGTCTTCTTCTTTCCTGACCCTCCTCTTTCCTGATATACATCTCCAGGAACTGGTTACTTCTTAAAACATGGCCAAAGTACTTGAGACAAACTCCAGCCATTCTCTGCTCCATTCTAAGAAGCATTCTGGCTGTACTTCTTTCAAGACATAGTTGTTTATTTTCTAGAAGTCCATGGTTTATTCAGTATTCTTTGCTAACAAAACAATTCAAATGCATCACATCAATTCTTCTTCAGTCTTCCTCATTAATTGTTCAGCTTTCACATGCATATGAGGCTATTGAAAATATCATGGCTTGGTAATTTTCAAAATGACATCTTTGCTCTTTAATACTTTAAAGTGGGTTTTTTGGAGAGGCGGAGCAAGATGGCGGATTAGGCAGAAGGATTGCACAGACCCTCTTCAACAAAGAAAAGGGAAACCAATTAAGAGAGACACAGAAGATAATCTTGGACCCCTGAGCCTTGAAGGAAAGGATGCAGATTTGGACTGACCCCCAACTAGCAGAAGAATTTGCGTGAAAATACCAAAAA
>NW_006921603.1:19879752-19888191 GCF_000298275.1 Orycteropus afer afer | reverse complement strand
AGCTGCTGCATTGTAAATTTTGGTCAATGACATGAGACAAAGTATATGTGAACTGCTGTATGAAAAGTGAATTTACTCTGTAAATCTTCACCCTAATCCTAATAAAAAAAAAGAAAACAGAGAAGAGCCAGAAGAGCATACAAATATTATTAAAGTTTTCATAAATAGCTCCACTCTGTTAGGAATTTGCATTTGTATAGCATGAAGGAAAGGAAGTAACAATTTTAGACATGTGGAAGTATTGACATTGGATGCATCATTAGTAGCCTGTCTCCTTGTCCCACTTAGTGCTTAGAAACAAGAAAGGATTTTTATTACAAATTAAAAGGAAACATACGCACATGCACATACTCTTGACAGAGTTGTAGAACAGAGTATCTTAGCGAGTTTTTGAGTTTCTTCTATCCATTGTTTAGAAATGATTACATAATGCAAACATCTGAAACAGATACCATCTACTAGATGAATCATCTACTAGCAGAATCATCTACTAGATGATTTGTTTGGAGCCCATTATGTGTTTTATAGGAATACAGATCTGTGAAGATCATACCAAAATGTGGTAATTATTGTAGAAGTATGTTTCTTAAAATTGTTGGGTTCTGAAAGTAGAGGAAATTGAGGTATTGTTCTCATCTACTGGAAATTAGACAGAAGTAGCTGAACATAGACTAGCCTTTTTTATATTCCGACTGCCACCAAACTCATCTCTGCCACCATCATATCCTACCTAGACTATTGTAACAGATAATGTATCATTCTGCCTCAATTTTTGCCCACTATGCTCCATCTAAGGAGCTGTGGTGGCTCAGTGGTGAAAGCATTCGACTGCACACAAAAAGCTCCGTGGTTTAAACCCACCAGCTGCTCCCAGGAGAAAGATGAGGCAGTCTCCTTCTGTAAAGATTTACAGCCTTGGAAATCCTGAGGGCAGTTCTACTCTGTTCTATGGGTTGCTATGAGTCAGAATCCACTCAATCACAGTGGGTTTTTGGATTTTGTACTCCACTCTCCACACAGCAGCCAGAGTGATATTTTTTAAAAAGCATAAATCAAGTCATATTAAATTCTTCACTGTATTCCCATTACAGATGGATTGATAATCAACTCACTTACTGTGACCTATAAAAGAAGTTTAAAATATAATTTCTTCCCCCCCCAGTGGCCAGAACGTATTTATCACAGTATACATGGAGTTACTGCTGTGGATTTTTCAATTGGATCACCTAATCTTTTAGCAGTTGGCTATTACAATGGTTCAATTGCAATTTATAATGTACAGAGCAACAATACAGTTCCAGTTCTGGATAGTAGGTGAGAATCCAAAATAAGATAAGCATATAATACATGCTTTTTTAGAAAGAAGTGGAAATTTACTTTAATATTAATTTTGAGTGTTTATGCTGTTATTTTAAATATTTAATTATTTATGTTGTTTTCTGCTGGAATGCTCTGTACTAATGTGTCCTTCATCTTCTTCTCTGTGCACTTCACCAACAAACTTTCACAGGCTTAATGCTTCTTCTTAAATTACTGTTTAGGCATCACCTCCATAGGGAAACTTTCCCATTCCTCCCCATTTTTTGTGCATCCTACACCTGTCTTTATCATAGAACTTATCACACTGTGTAAAGGTGATTTGTATACATATTTATCTTTCTGAGGAGGCTAAAAGCTCCTTGAGAGCCAGAATTGAGTCTTGTTTGTCTTTGTATCCTCAGTGTCATGCAATATTGGACATGTAATAGGAGTACAGTAAATGCTTGATTAATGAACAATGAATAAACAAATGAATGAATAAGTTATATTGAAGAAACCAAAATGTTAGAGGTGAAAGATCTTGAGTAGTTCAGATTTTTGGAATAGACAAAATACCAGTGGGACTAAAATGAGGTGGTATATTTATATCAGTGTTTGAATAAACATAAGTAAAATTGGAAGTAGGCATTAAATCAAGTATTCTTAATCTTAACTTTGAACTTATTTGCATAGAGTTTTGTAAGCGTGGGATTTTGTGCTTGTTTCTGGAAAGAGCGTTCAAAACTTTTGCCAAAATACTCAAACATATCTATGACCTTAAAATGATTCATAACTACTGCATTGGAGGGTTCCATAAAGAAAAAAAATTAAAAGAATGAGAGTAAGCTGGTACTAGGAACAAAACACCCAATTAATCTGATAGAAAACTAGGCAATAATCTGGGAAGTGATTTTAATTTTTCAGAATAATTTTAAATCTCAACTATTATAGAAAATCAAGCCAGTGGGAAATCTTAAAACATGAGAATTAGAATAGAATAATTATTTACTTGAATAAGATTTAAATGATTGACTGATTTAAGCCATGAAAAAAAAAAATCTTTTTATCAATAAAGAGGGAGCTGCCATTATTACTTATATTCTAAGGCCTTTAGAAAAATATTATAATGATTCTATATTTAGTAACTTTCCCTGCTTTAGTGAATCTCCTCAAAAACATTTGGGACCTATATGGCAACTACAGTGGATAGAACAAGATCGAGGAACAACGGGTGATGACAAAAGAGAAATATTAGTTTCCATATCAGCAGATGGAAGAATCTCCAAATGGGTTATACGAAAAGGACTGGATTGTCATGGTAAATAATAATAATAACTTATGTTTCTGTTGTTAGGTGTGAAACTAAAATTTCTAATGAACTATTTGTGAAAAGTGACAATTTTTAGTTTGGGTAATAAAACAACTGGGTTTAGTCATTCTTCTTGAAGTATCTATTTATTTCTTATTTGCCAACTTTAACTTAATCACGTGAAAAATTGGTAGAAATCATAATAAAATTATACACAAAGGACACACATGGTGTTTGTAGTACTTCTTTATGTGGTACATAATATATATACATGTTTTTTTCTTTAAATAAAGATTTGATTCGATTGAGACGAACTACTTCTAGCAGCAACAAAAAAGGAGGGGAAAAGGAAAAGAAAGGTGAAGCCTTCATATCTCGACAGGCTCCTGGAATGTGTTTTGCTTTTCATCCCAAGGTAAATTATTTCAATCCATTATTTGCTATTGCATATAAGAACTTCCAAGAATTGAAGTATATTGAGATATAAAACAAAAAATCGTTAACTTGTTAATGAATCCATCACTCATCTGTCAGCTAACTGTGGTGGCTTGTGTGTTATCGTGATACTGGAAGCTATGCCACTGGTATTTCAAATACGAACAGGGTCACCCATGGTGGACAGGTTTCAGTGGAGCTTCTGGACTAAGACAGACTAGGAAAAAGGATGTGGCCAGGTTCACTTCTGAAAAAAACTGGCCACTGAAAACCTTATGAATAGTAGGGAAACAATGTCTCCACACAGTGATGAAAGATGAGCCCCTCAGGTTGTAAGGCACTGAAAGTTTGACTGAGGAAGAGCTGCCTTCTCAAAGTAGAGTTGATCTTAATGATGTGGATGAAGTAAAACTTTTGGGACCTCCATTTGCTGATGTAGCACAACTCAAAATGAGAAGAAGCAGCCACAAACATCCATTACTAATTGGAATATGAAATGTACAGGTTATGTGTCTAGAAAAATTTGAATTTGTCAGAAATGAAATGGAATGCATAAAAATCCATATCCTAGGCATTAGTGAGCTGAAATGTACTGGTATTGACCATTAAGAATCAGACAATCATATGGCCTACTATGTTAGGAGTGACAAATTAAAGAGGAATGGTGTCACATTCATTATCAAAAAGAACCTTTCAAGATCTATCCTGATAGTATAATGCTGTTAGTGATAGGATAATATCCATATACCTACAAGGAAGACCAATTAATATGACTGTTACTCAAATTTGTGTACCAACCATGAAATCCAAGGATGAAGAAATTGAAGAGTTTTACCAGCTTCTGCAATCTGAATTGACCAAACATGTAATCAAGATGTATTAATAATTACCGGTAATTGAAATGTGAAAGCTGGAAACAAACAAAACGTATCAGTAGTGGAAAAGGTGACTTTGGTGAGACAAGAGATTGCATAATAGATTTTTGCATGACCAACAGTTTATTCATTGCAAATACCTCAATGAACAACACAAACAATGACTATGCACATGGACCTTGCCAGGTCAAATACACAGAAATCAGATGACTACATCTATGGAAAGAGACAATAGAGAAGGTAAATATCATCAGTCAGAACAAGGCTAGGGGCCAGCTGTGGAACAGACTATGAATTGCTCACATGCCAGTTGAAGTTGAAGTTGAAGAAAATTAAAAACCAGTCCATGAGAGCCAAAATAGGAACTAGATTATACCTCACATGAATTGAGACCATGTGAAGAATAGATTTGACACACTGAATACCAATGATCAAAGACTAGACAAGTTGTGGGATGACAATAAAGGACATCATCATGAAGAAACCAAAAGGCCATTGAAAGCACAGGAAAGAAAGGAAAAACCAAAATGGATGTCAGAAAAGACTCTGAAACTTGCTCTTCATCAGAGAGTAGCTAAAATGAATGGAAGAAATGATGAGATAAAAGAGCTGAAGAGGTGGCTCAAGAAGACAAAGTATTATAATGAACATAGACCTGGAGTTAGAAAATCAAAAGGGAAGAACATGCTCAGCATTTTGCAAGCTGAAAGAACTAAAAAAAATGTCAAGCCTTGAGATGCATTATTGAAGGATCTATAGGCAAAATATTGAATGATGCAGGAAGCATCAAAAGAAGATGGAAAGAATACACAGAGTCACTGTACCAAAAAGATTTGGTTGATGTTCAATCAATTCAGGAGGTATCATATAATCAAGAACTGATGTTATTGAAGGAAGATGTCCAAGCTGCACTGAAGGAATTGATGAAAAACAAGGCTCCAGGAATTAACAGAATAACCATTAAGATGTTTCAACAAATGGATGCTGTGCTGGAAGCACTCACTTGTCTATGCCAAGAAATTTGGAAGACCACTACTTAGCCAATCAACTGGAAGAAATCCATATTTTTGCCCATTGCAAAGAATGATGATCCAACAGAATGCAGAAATTATTGACAATGTCATTAATATGACACACAAGCAAAATTTTGCTGAAGATAATTCAAAAACTGTTGCAACAGTACATCAACAGGGAACTGCCAGAAATTCAAGCCAGTTTCAGAAGAGGACATGGAACAAGGGCTGTCAGATGGATCTTGGGTGAAAGCAAAGAATACCAGAGAAGTGTTCACCTGTGTTTTATTGATTGTGCAGAAGCATTCATCCTTGTGGATCATGACAAATTATGGATGATATTGTAAAGAATGGGAATTACAGAACACTTAATTGTGCTCATAAGGAACATGTACATAGACTAGGACGCTGTTGTTTGAATAGAACAAGGGAATACTGCATGGTTTAAAACCAGGAAAAGTGTGTATCAGGGTAGTGTGCTTTCACCATACTTAATTAGTCTGTATGCTGAGCAAATAATCTGAGAAGCTGGACTATATGAGGAAGAACGTGGCATCATCATTTGAGGAAGACTCGATAACCTGCGATATGCAGATGACACAATTTTGCTTGCTGAAAGTGAAGACTTGAAGCACTTACTGATGAAGATCAAAGACAGTAGCCTTCAGTATAGATTACACCTCAACATAAAGAAAATAAAAATCCTTATAACTTGACCGAGAAGCAACAGCATGAAAAATGGAGAAAAGATTGAAGTTGTCAAAGATTTCATTTTACTTGGATCTACAATCAGTAGCATGGAATCAGCCCATGGAAGTAGCAGTTAAGAAACCAAATGATGTATTGCATTGGGCAAATCTACTGCAAAAGATGTCTTTAAAGTGTTAAAGAGCAAAGATGTCACTTTGAAGACTAAGGTGGGCCTGACCCAAACCATGGTATTTTCAGTTGCCTCATATGCATGTGAAAGCTGGACAATGAATAAGGAAGACTAAAGAAAAAATTGATGCCTTTGAATTGTGGTGTTAGCAAAGAATATTGATAATACCATGGACTGCCAGAAGAACAAACAAATCTGCTTAGAAGAAGTACAGCCAGAATGCTCCTTACAAGCAAGAATGGCTAGACATTGTTTCTCGTACTTTGGTAATGTTATCAGAAAGGACCAGTTCCTAGATAAGGATATCATGCTTGGTAAAGTAGAGGGAGAGTGAAATAGGGGAAGACCTTCAATGGGATGGTTTGACACAATGGTTGCAACTATGGGTCCAAGCATAGCAAGGATTGTGAGGATGGCGCAGGACCAGGCAGTGTTTCTTTCTTTCGTATATAGGGTCACTGTGAGTCAGAACTGACTTGATGGTATCTAACAACAACAGCATGTTAATAAATATTGTTCCTTGTAAGTAAAAAAATAAACATAGACCAGCTGCAAACCCGAGGTAGGGTGGCACATTTCAGTTGGCTATGTTGTTGTTGTTGTTGTTATGTGCCATCGAGTCAGACCTGACTCATAGCGACCCCTCCTTGGGTTTCTGAGGCAGTATCACTACTGAAGTAGATTGCCCCATCTTCCTTCCGAGGAGTGGCTGGTGGGTTTGAACCTCCAGCCTTCTGCTTAGCAGTCAAGTGCCTTAGATACTACGCTACCAGAGCTCCTAAGTTGGCTATATTATTTCTTTTATCTACTTTTCCAGATAGAAGAAAAGTATGTTTCTGAGGAAACTATGGAATAGATTCTTTTACAACTGTATGCTTAACTTGAGTGCCCTTCCTTGCCACTCTTGGACCCTCTGCTGTCCTTTCATATTTACAGACCAAATCCACTATAGCAATCCCCTAAATTTTAATGTGAGTGGTGACTCAGGAGGTTGGGGATCAGGAAGATGACTTTAGTTCATGTTTATCAAGGCCAGCATCAAAACAGAGTGTAATTAAAGAAATTGTACTTTTCTAATTATTTTTATATTGAGGGGTTATCAGAAAATCAGTTACTGTGATAGACTTCTAAGAAAACATATTTTGTATGTTTTCTGTAATATGTACTATGATGATCTGTTTAGTAATACCACCATCTGCCTAATTATGCAAACCAAAATCCAAGTTCCTTCTCTGTTCCACCCTGTCATCCAAATGATTATTATCTCATCCTTCCAATTCAAGTATACTACTATTAATGTATTTGAGGCCTTTATTATTTTTTTTACTTTTTAGCCATCTTCTCCTAGAGTCTGCCTTTCATCTTGACTCTAGGAAAGTGGGTCTCAATGTGGGTGGAAATGGGACCAAGGGGAAGGGGGTTTCCCTCTCATTCCCAGGAAATATTTGGCAGTATCTGGAGATATTCTTGGTTGTCTCATCTGGGGAGTGGGAAGTGCTATTGTTATCTAGTGGGCAAAGGCTTAGAATACTGGCAATATACAAGACAACCACTCTCCCCACTAAAAAAGAATTATCTGGCTGAAATTTAGGGTTAAGAATTTAGGGTTAAGAAACCCTGGTCTGATGTATGGAAAGACTCTTGGCATAAGGAATTCAAGACAATCATGTCATCTGTAAATTAAGATGGATTAACTGCTTTTCTAATCTGATTGCTTTTTTGTTTTGGTTCTCTAGTGCTGCTATAACAGACATACCACAAGTGGCTAGCTTTAACAAACAGGGATTTATTCTTTTACAGTTTAGGAGGCTAGTAGTCTGAGTTCAAAATGTTGGCTGTAGGAGCTAGGTGAAAGCCACTTGACCTTGGGCTTCAGCTCTGCCTCCTATTCTAGGCCCACTGGAGCTGGAGGCTTTATCTGCCTCACATGACTGCTGGCTGCTGAGACTGAAAAACCCAAGATTGACAAGTAAAATGGCACAGTCTCAAGATTAGCAGACAATACAGCAAGCCACTGGTTCAAGTCCAGTAACAATCCCAAAATTGGCAGGGACCATAGCAGGCCACTGAGATGAAGACTCGGCCAAATGCAGGATCCAGATGTACCCAAAGCTCCAGACCTGTCTCAAAACTTCTTAAAAACTGGAAGTGGGCCACACCCTGAAGGCAGCTACTTAGCTGCTTACAGCAGATTCCACCATGGAGTTGATTACCAATCTCATCATGGGGAATAATTGCATCCAGCTGCCCAGCCACTCAAAACCATGGCCCAGCCAGGTTGACACTCAGCCTTAATTGCCACACTTCTATTTCTTTTTCTTAACCTGATTGCACTAGCTAGAACTTCCAATGCAGTGGCAAATAGAAGTGATGAAAATAGACATCTCTGTCTTTTTGCTGATCTTAAGGGAAAAACTTTCATTCTTTTCCATGTGAAAGGCTTTTTGTTTTTCAGATGCTATTAATCCGGTAGTTGAAGAAGTGCCATTACATTCCTGTTGTTGTTGTTGTTTGCCATCGAGTCGGCCCTGACTCATAGCAACCCCTCCTTGGGTTTCCGAGGCAGTATCACTACGGAAGTAGGATTGCCCAATCTTCCTTCCGAGGAGTGGCTGGTGGGTTTGAACC
>NW_006921603.1:19871598-19879029 GCF_000298275.1 Orycteropus afer afer | reverse complement strand
CTTTTTTTTTTTTTTTTTTACTGTGACTCAATATTTAGTACTTCTCTACCCCTAACCCTTTCCCATCTCTCTTCCCCCAGCCTTGGGTCCATAAAACCTTGTTGTTGTTGTTGTTGTTATGTGCCGTGGAGTCAGACCTGACTCATAGTGACCCCTTCTTGGGTTTCTGAGGCAGTATCACTATGGAAGTAGATTGCCCAACCTTCCTTCTGGGGAGTGACTAGTGGGTTTGAACCGCCAGCCTTCTGGTTAGCAGTCAAGTGCCTTAGGCACTATGCTACCAGAGCTCCCAAATGTAGCAGTAGTTAAATGAAAACTGGAGTGGCTACATTAATATCAGAAGTCTTTGAGTATAATTGTAGATTTGTGCATTATCCTTTGCAGTTCTATCAGTTTTGCAAAGGATAATGAGCAAATCTACAATTATACTCAAAGACTTCAATACCTTTCTTTCAATAACTGATAGAAGAAGTAGGCAGAATTTCAGCAAGAATACAGTACACTTAAAGCACACTATCAAACAACTTTCAGTGATTGAAATTTATAGAAAACACACAACAGGAGAATACATATTTTTCTCAGGTACACTAGATACATTTACCAATATAGTCCATATTCTGGGCCAAAGAACAAATACCAATAATTTTTTTAAATCAAAAAACGATTTAAGTTGTATAAATTATGGTTCTCCGACCGCAATGGGATTGAGTTAGAAATCAATAACATAGAGATGCTTGGAAAAATCTCCAAGTATCTAGAAACTAAATAGCATACTCCTAAATAACCCATTGATCAGAGAAGAAATCAAGTGAGAAGTTAGAAAGTATTTTGAACAGAATAAAAATGCCAATACAACATATCAGAATTTGTAGGATTGTGCTAAAGTAGTATTCATGGTGCGATCTTCTTGCACAAATGCCTACATTAGAAAAGAAGAAATGTCAGAAATTAATGACCTCAATCTCCACATTAAGAAATTATAAGAGGAAGAGAAAATTAAAATCAAAGAAATCAGAAGAAAAAAAAGATCAAAATGAAAATAAGTGAAATAGGAAACTGAAAAACTAGTTAAATCAATGAAATAAAAACTTTGAGAATATTAATAAAATTGATAAACTTCTAACCAGAATAATGTGGAAAAAAAGAAAGACAAGGCACAAAATACTAGTATTAGGAATGAGAAAGATAGCATCACTGTTCTACAGTTAATAAATGTCAATAAATCCAACTACCTAGTTGAAATAAATTAAATAAACACATAAAGCCTCCAGCCACTCCTCAGAAGACACAAATTACCGAAGCTCACACAAGGAATGATAACCTGAGTATATCAGTATCTATTGAAAATTTTGAATTTGTAGTTAAAAATCTTCCTACAAAGAAATCTCTAGGCCCAGATGGATTTACTCATTCATTCTGTTGAACATATAATGAAGAAATAATATTCTATGTAAATTCCTTTAAAATATAAAAGAGGTGCATCTACTTCTCCACTCATTCTATGAAACTTATACTCCCTGAAACCAAAACCAGAAAAAGGCATTACAAGAAAATATCCTTCATAAACAAAGATGTAAATATTCTAAACAGAGTTTTAGCATATTGAATCCAATAATATATTAAAAAGGTATGTCAAGAACTGAGCTGAGAGCTCAGCTGCCAGCTTTCAGAGTAGTTGATTAAGACAACAAACCGAAATGCGAGTAACAGTCACGCCTTTAATCACTTATTACTGTAACAAAAGCAAGAGGGTAATCTGGATGAAGTACTGACACCCCAGTGTTCCATTTTTTTCCCCATAGAATCATCAGGTGGATCAGCACAGCTGTGGGAATTTGTCTTGCTACCAAAGAAGCCTAAATAAAAGGTTCCTAAGGTTTTACTCTGGTAGCATAGTGGCTAAAGCACTTGACTGCTAACCAGAAGGCTGGCGGTTCAAACCCACCAGCCACTCCTCGGAAGGAAGGTTGGGCAATCCTACTTCCGTAGTGATACTGCCTCGGAAACCCAAGGAGGGGTCACTATGAGTCGGGGCCGACTCGACGGCACACAACAACAACAACAAGGTTTTACAGAAGGAACTCTGGTAGCATAGTGCCTAAGGCACTTGACTGCTAACCAAAAGACTAGTGATTCAAACCCACCAGCTGCTCCTCAGAAGGAAGGTTGGGCAATCTACTTCCGTAGTGATACTGCCTCAGGAAACCCAAGGAGGGCTCGCTGTGAGTCAGGTCTGACGCAACGGCACATAGCAACAATTGTTCCGTTTAACTAGTGGTTTATCATTTTACTGTTTCAAATGGTATTGAGATAATTATTATCCATAGAGGAAAAAAAATGAAATTAGATTCCCACTTCATCATACATGAAAATCTTTTAGAGAAAATGTAGGAGAATATCTCTTTGACCACTAAATAGGGAAAGAGCTCTTAAACTAAGTACAAAAAGTATGAACAATAAAGTAAACTGATTCACACCACCAACTAATTTAACTGAGAACTTCTGTTAATAAAAAGATACTATAAGGAAAGAAAAAAGATAATCCATACATTGGGAGAAGATATCTGTAACATATATAATAAAACAATAGCATTTAACATAAATAACTTATACAAATGAATATGAAAAAGACAGATTATCATTAAAATGGACAAGAGATATAAACAGAAGAGGAAACTCAAAATGGCCAATAAACATGAATAAATGCTCAGCCTTATTAATATTTACATAAAAAGCTAAAACTCATTGCCATCTAGTCAATTCCAACTCATAACAACCCTATAGGACAGGATAGAATTGCCCCATATGGTTTCTAAAGATGCAGTCGTTATGAAAACAGAATGCCACATCTTTCTCCTGCAGAGCAGCTAGTGAATCCACACTGCCAACCTTTTTATATGCAAAAAGTAAAAGGCATAATTTTAGACCCTACAGAATGACTCTGGTAGCATAGTGGCTAAGACACTTGCCTGCTAACCAGACGGCTGGCGGTTCAAACCCACCAGCCACTCCTCGGAAGGAAGGTTGGGCAATCCTACTTCCGTAGTGATAACTGCCTCGGAAACCCAAGGAGGGGTCGCTATGAGTCGGGGCCAACTTGACGGCACATAACAACAACAATAACAACAGAATGACAATATTTAAGATTTCTGATGTAACCAGTTGATGAAGAGAGTATGGATCAAAGGAAACTTTTATACATTGTTGATGAGTAAAAATCGGTAATACCACTTTGAAAACACAATTTCAATTAATTGTGTAATTTAAAACTGCGTGATTTAGTAGTTGCACTCTTATGTACTGGTTTACTCCAGAGCAGTGCTTCTCAAATTTTAATGTATATACAAATTCCTTGAGGACCTTGTTAGAATGCCAGTTCTGCTCTGGTAGTGTAGTGCCTAAGGCATTTGACTGCTAACCAGAAGGCTGATGGTTCAAACCCACCAGCCACTCCTCAGAAGGAAGGTTGGGCAATCTACTTCCATAGTGATACTGCCTCAGAAACCCAAGGAGGGGTTGCTATGAGTTGGGTCCGACTCCATGGCACAAAACAACAACAACAGAAACTTCTAGAATAGAGCCTGAAATTATGCAGTTCCAAAATGCTTCCAGGTGATGCTTATGCTATTGTACAGGTAACTGTAGTGAGTTCAAGGGAGTATAGGGCTGATGAAGAAAAAAGATATAGACATGAGATGGAAGTATAGCACAACAAGTTGTTTATTTGGAGTCCATGGCAATTTGCATGCAAGGGTCAGGGTCCTGAAGCAAAAGATTCTCCAAAATCAAGTGGTGTAAGAAGTCACCAATGGGAACAAGGCAAGGGACCTCCCAAGGGAGAGGATAAAGCAAAGGGGGGTTACAGGTCTAGACAATGTCCCTCTGCAGCAAGGTGAGAAGTCTCTGGGCCAGAGAGCTCTGAAGAGCAGCAGCAGCTTGGGGTTTATCTTATCTATAACTAGCAGTTGTTGGCCACAATTTTATGGGGTATGCAAAACAGGCAGCTATAAATGGATAAAAATTTGCTTATTTGAGCAATTTTTAAACAATTGGATGTGTAAAAAGTTTTAAGTTGGTGCCCTTTCAGTGCTTATACGTCAGCCAGTTATGAAGAAAAAAAACCTGAGACTAATACATAAGGAGCCCTGGTGGCACAAACGTTTAAGTTCTCAGCCGCTAACTGAAAGGCTGGCAGTTTGAATGCATCCAACACTTCTGCGGGAGAAAGTCCTGGGAATTTGCTTCCATGAAGATTACAGCCAAGAAAACCCTATGGAGGTAGTTTTACTCTGACACATGGGGCCATTATGAGTTGGAATCTATTCAACAGCAGAAAATACAACACAGACCATACTCGATGTAGCAAGGTAATAGAACACTGACTTTCAGACTTTTTGACTATAAGCTAAGATAGGAAATGCATTTTAAATCCCTATTCAGTACATCGATTTAAAGATTTCTGAGAGAACATCTAGTCCAATCTCTCATCCCCAACAGTAATAATTTCTTCAGCACTACAGACCTCCCTCGTTACTGTTAAGTTATCTATCCTCTCTTTGACTAATTGTGAAGAATTAGCTCAATTGTCAGGCAGCTATAAATGTTAGAGAATCTCTTTCTCATCTTAAGCTAAAATTTTTTATGCCATTTCTAGATAGGATAGTAAGCGCTACCCTCTCTCTAATAAAGGACAAATCTATGTTCTCTCTTGCACAGTAGTCCTTCACATAGTTTGGTTATTATAAATTATAAAATCATGGTAGAAAAAAGACAACTGTCTTCGTGGGCTCAAATGTACTGAAGATTGGGAAGCTGGTGCAGGATCAGGCAGTGTTTCCTTCAGTTATACTTAAGGTCACCATGAGTTGGAGCCAACTTCATGGCAACTAACAACACTTTAATATGTTAGTTTTGGTTCTCGAATGAATTTTAATAGACCCCAAATTGCCTAATCTTCTATTTAGCATACTTATTAAGGTATCACAGGCCAATATATATTGATTTTTGTATTGCAGGACACAAATATCTATTTGGCTGGCACTGAAGAAGGTCATATTCACAAATGTTCTTGTTCATATAATGAACAGTACTTAGATACTTATAGAGGACATAAGGTTTGTTGAATTATAGTGAGTATGTAAATTATGTAATATTTCTCAAAAACTGCTATCAAAAATATTTACAGTATTTTTACATCCAATAAATTTGTAACATCATAGTTAAAAATACCAACTCAAATTAAGTGCCTTTTTGTATGGAAACCACCAATAATGTATGGAGTGTTATGAAAGCAGAATGCCATATCTTTCTCCTGCAGAGCAGCTAGTGGGTCCACACTGCCAACCTTTTTATATATAAAAAGTAGAAGGCATAATTTTAGATCCTACAGAATGATTTTTTTCTTGAAAGTTACATAAACCACAATTTGTATTTGTTTTTTAAAAACAAATGCTTACAATAATGCTGATACCACCATAAAATTGTTTCATACTTCTCTACATTTATTATAATTGTTCCATCTGTGTTTTCTTCATTTTTGCCCCCATTTCCATTTTTTCCTTACCATTCATTGCTATCTTTTAAAAGTAAGTAGGAATAATATTTATTAATATTTTAGTGAGTACTGTAGTGCCTTAATTTTATGTTTCTGTATGGAATAATTTAGGAAAGATTAAATTTATAAACTTGCTCTCAGCTGAAACAACCCACACAGTAATGGATGGTGCATAAAACTTCTATGAAAGTTAGCATTTTAAAATTCAAGTATAAGATGTTAAATATTGTTTACCTATTTATTTTAATTAATTTTTCTAATTCTAGGGTCCAGTGTATAAAATAGCATGGAATCCATTTTACCATGATGTATTCTTAAGCTGTTCTGCAGATTGGGGTGTTATTATATGGCAACAGGACAATATCAAGCCATTTTTAACATTCTATCCAACTACTTACGTTGTTTATGATGTTGCCTGGTCTCCTAGATCATCCTATATCTTTGCAGCTGCCAATGAGACCAGAGTGGAGATTTGGGACCTTCACATCAGCACGTGAGTGTTAATATTTTTCTTTTATCTTTTTTCAGTGTTCTTTCCCTTCCCCTCCCACCTGGTAACCAACAAAGAAAGTTTCCTTCCATGTATAAATCTTTTCTTGACTTTACATAATAACAAACTATACAATATTTGTCCTATGATTGACTTTTCACTCAGCATAATGTCCTCCAAGTTCATCCACATTAGCAGTGTTTTGCAGATTCTACATTATTCTTTAGTGTTGCATAGTATAACATTGTGTGTATGTACCATAGTTTGGTTATCTATTCTGTTGATGGACACATAGGTTGTTTCTTTTTGCTATTGTAAATAGTGATGTGATGAACGTGGGTGTGCATATATCTGTTTTTGTCCTCGCTCTCACTTCTGTAGGATATATACCTACTAGTGAGATTTCTGGATCAAGTGGATTTCTAATTCCAACTTTTTAAGGAATCGCCATACTGCTTTCCATGGTGGTTGTATCATTTTACAGTCCCACCAGCAGTATATGAGAGTCCCAATCTCTCCACATCCTCACCAGCATTTGTTATTTTCTGTCTTGTTGAACTTTGCTACTAGTGCTGGGGCAAGATGGTATCTCATTGTTGTTTTGATTTGCATCTCTCTAATGGCTAATGATTGTTAACATTTAATATTTAATATTTTTCTTGAAGATACTTCTAACGGAAGCAGTTTAAATGATACCAGATGTTTTTCTGTGTGTGTGATTTGGGTGACACTGTACAGAGCAAATTGATTTTCTGTTCAACAATCCTTACACGTTCTGTTTTGTGATATTTGCTGCAATCCTCCCAGGGTAACAGCATTCTTCCTATTTCCTCCCAGTGCCTAACCCGTCCCTTCATTCTTACTTCCTATCCCCTCCTACTTTCCTAGTTCTATCCCCCAGGCAAATGCTGTCCTCTTAATCCCACATGCGTAATTGTTGTAATGAGTGCATACCCTTCTGGTATTACTGTTCACATTAATAGGTATTATTAGGTACCTATAGGTTTGGCTGTCATTTGAGTCCTGGAGGTTGAATTTGATTCCTAGCTTGAAGGGCTGTAGTCTCAGGGTTTCTACCAGTGTTCATCAGACCAGTAAACCTAGTAATTTTTTTCATAATTTAGAGTTTTGTTCCACATTTTCCCCAACTCTTTCTGGGACCTCTTATTTTGATCCCTTTCAGAGTGGTCAGCAGTGCTAACCAGGCACCATCTAGTTCTTCTGGTCTCAGAATCACGGAGGCTGGGGTTCATTCACATACTCCATTAGTCCTTTAGACTAATTGTTTCCTGTGCCTTTGATTTTCTTCAGTCTTCTTTGCTCCAGACAGGGAGAGATCAATAGTTTCACCTTAGATGGCCACTCAAAAGCTTTTTTTTTTTTTTTT
>NW_006921603.1:19838020-19864488 GCF_000298275.1 Orycteropus afer afer | reverse complement strand
GATTATCTTCTGTGTCTGTATTAATTGGTTTCCGTTTTCTTTGTTGAAGAGGGTCTGTGCAATCCTTCTGCCTAGTCCGCCATCTTGCCCCGCCTCCTCAAAAGCTTTTAAGACCTCAGTTGCTACCCACCAAAGTAGGATGTAGACATTGTCTTTGTGGTCTGTGTTATGCCAATTGACCTTAGTGTCCCCTGAGACTATGGTCCTGAGCCTCCATACCCAGCAACTCATTCCCTCAAGGTATTTGGTTATGATTAGGATGTTTTCATAACTTTGTCTCATGTGTGCTCTCCTGCATTCACAGATATATTTGTAGCACAAATAAATATATTGGTAGAGATAGGCTGTGTCAAACTAACATATATGTATAAATGTTGTCCCACTCACCTTTCCACCCCTTTTCAGCTTGAGTATCTATCTATGTACCCATTCCTAAATTATGGTTATTACTATTATTGAAGAATTGTGTCTGTCACAGTATTCACCTTTGTGGCCTTTAACTCTTGTGCTCCTCCTTATCACTTCCACTGCCTTGATCATTTTGTATTTTTGAAATTGGTTAGAAAGTATTATATTGCTTCAAACAAATAATAGTTTACTCTCTGAAAGTTTTTTTTTTTTTTAATTTTATTATTATTTTTAAACTGTGATTTGGGTAAAATTTACAGAGCAAATTCACTTTCCATACACTTACATACACTTTATCTCATGATATTGACTACAATTTCCCACAATGCAACAGCTCCCCTCCCACTTTCTCCCCATAGTTACCTCTTCCCTGTGTCCATCCCTCCATGCACTCCTGCCCCATGAGCTGTCTATGCATACACAACTCTTCTATTCTCCCATGATTGTTCTCTCCAAGGAGTGTGTCTACCTAGTCTACCTAATGTAAATGTTTACCTCATATGCCTATCTTTTGTTTGACTGGAAGCCACAGGTGTGGGTGGATTCAATTCCAGACCTGAAAGGCAGCTAGGGGCCAAAGTCTCAGTGGTTCCATCAGGCTCTATCAGACCAGCAAACCTGGTCCTTTTTTTTTTTTTTTAATGATTTTGAGTTTTGTTCCACCTCTGAAAGTTCTTTCTGAATAAAAATATATACCACAATACTATATTAATGTTAATTACCTATGCCATAGGAGCTCTGGTAGCATAGTGCATATGGCACTGACTGCTAACCAGAAGGCTGGTGGTTCAAACCCACCAGCCACTCCTCTAAAGGAAGATGGGGCAATCTACTTCCGTAGTGATACTGCCTGGGAAACCCAAGTAGGGGTCGCTATGAGTTGGATCTGACTTGACAGCACATAACAACACAACAACACACACAACCTATGCCATATGTGTTCATAAAATACATTAATGAAAATAAGGTACCTTACTCATCTCCTCGTTTCTATATATAGGCTTATATAAACAAATAAACAAGCTCACTGCCATTGAGTCAATTCTGACCCACAGTGTCCTCCTTTGGGTTTCTGAAGCAGTAAATCTTTACAGAAGTAGATTGCCCAGTCTTCCTTCCACAGAGTGGCTGGTGGGTTTGAACTGCCAACCTTCTGGTTAGCAGTCAAATGCCTTAGGCACTACACCACCAGAGCTTCTTATAGGCTTATATAGGATATTATAATTACGTTGAATTCTTATTCATTGACTGGTTTACAGAGGAATGCAGACAGACATCTAATCATTGGTAACTAGAAATTCTCTACAATAGGATAAAGAAAGAGGACAACAATAATAATTTTTTAAAATAGTTATTTATTCTCACAACTTGCTTAAAAATATTCATAGGGGTATGCACTTAATTTAAACTTTGATTTAAGGTGCTACAGCAAAGTTATTAGAGGGAATCTAGATCTGTCTTAATATGAAAATTTATACAATGCTAGAATAAAGTGTTTAATGATCATACTTCTTCAGTTAGAAAATACAACTTTTTATGTTAGTTATTAGTAGAAGGAAGTACATTCTTGTTTAATATAAAGGATGTAAAATTCTTAATAGTAAATTTTTTCCCTAAAACTTAATAATTAGCAACTTAAGATTTGCCATAATTTGTTCTATAAAATAATATGAACCAAAGGTCCAGGAATATACTACAAAACTATTTTTGACTCTGAGATGAATAATAATTGAAATAGGCATTCTGATTTTAATTTTTCTGTAGTTCCTAAGGCAATGCTTCTTTAGAAGAAATATATAAATTTGCTGACTTCTGTTATTATTTGAGTTGAATTCCTTTGGATGACCAAGGTGGAAAAGTTCCTGTTAAAAGTGCTCTTTTATGTTTCACAGGTTCATTTGGGTCAAAACCTTCTTCTGTCAAGGAATTTAAACTTAGGAGTTAAAATTTTAATTGCCAATTACTTTCATTTCCCTAGCTGATATTACTTCATTGAACAAATTAAAGTTTTGATTGAATGAGGAGTGAAAAGCAGTTATATTGAGCTTAGAAATACTTAAGTGGCTTTTGGTGTTGTTATATGAAATAAAAAATATCTCAAATTTTTCTCAATCTGTTAAAACCAACTGGTAGCATAGTGCCTAAGGCACTTGACTGATACCCAGAAGGCTGGCGGTTCAAACCCACCAGCCACTCCTCAGAAGGAAGGTTCGGCCATCTACTTCCATAGTGATACTGCCTCAGAAACCCAAGGAGGGGTCACTATGAGTTGGGGCCAACTCGATGGCACATAACAACAACATTAAAACCAATGTATTAGTAACATCTGAATTTACAAATAAAATATTTCATTACAGTTTGGATCCTCTGATTGTGAATTTTGCTAACCCTGGAATCAAGTTCACAACTGTTCTCTTTGCCAAACAAACGGATTGCCTTCTGGTGGGAGACAGTGACGGACAGGTTGCTGTATATGAACTGAGGAATATGCCCACTGTCTTGGATTCTGGACGGGTAAGACTCTAAAGTCAAGAGCCAGTTTATGAGTCTATTCAGTTGCAATTTTGTAGTATGCAAGTTTACACTTACTAAACCCAGATGTTGCTACTTACTAGGCATGGCATTTCAGACAAGTTGCTTATTTTCTTTTAACTTCACTTCCTTTATATGTAGAATGAGAATAATAATGTTGCTAAGTGTCTTCAGCACCAAGCAATATGCAAGCTTCAGACAAGTGGTGGGTGGCTTGAGGTGCATTGGCTGGCAATCCAACTTGGGTCTCCCACATGAAAGGTTCCAATATTGTTTGTAAATTTTAAGATTTCAACCAGTAATCACAAGTCTAAATCAATTACCCAACTATACATTTAAATTAGAATCACAATGATTATCTGTTAGACATTCTAATATGCAAATTATTTTCTATGTAACAAATGTTTAAAATGGTAAATATGTATAAATCCTTAACATAGGATGTATTAAAATTATCACTTTGATTTGCTGCATCATCTATGTACAATGCTTATTCTTTTCAGATTAAACATATATTTTCCTAATAAAGAAACAAATGAAACATCCAAATAGTTTTTTGGATTATTTCTGAACTGGCTGACATACATATTGACCAGTGATTTCAGCCAGAGAATGACATCTGGAACTGCTGGCATTTAGGAGCATTTTTTTTAACCACCTTAGCTGCCAGGTTGAGACCTGTTTTCCAATTGATTTGTCAATGCCCTCCCAATGGAGAAGTCTCCTAGCCCACATCCCCTAAATTCTAGTGACATATTACCTAAATTTCTTTCTCATGAAAGTTTACAGCCTTGCCTATTGCTGTATCACTTAATTGTCTTTAACTCACTTATTTCTGTGTCATTAAATTCTAAATTATTCCATAATCTTCCTATTTGATGGGGCTATAACACTTAGAGATGTATAAATGCCATCCAATTGGATTTTTTATTTTTTCTAGGGCTTTGTTTAGCTCATTGGTAGTGGTCCAAAATACTTAACATATAAGAAAAGTGGGAGCTCTGGTAGCATAGTGCCTAAGGCACTTGACTGCTAACCAGAAGGCTGGTGGTTCAAACCCACCAACCACTCCTCGGAAGGAAGATGGGGCAATCTACTTCTGTAGTGATACTGCCTCAGAAACCCAAGGAGGGGTTGGTTGCTATGAGTCGGGTCCAACTCGACGGCACATAACAACAACAACAACATGAGAAAAGAATATTTGTATTTGACTTATTTCTATACTTATAAATTGAGAACAATCTAAATGATCAGTAGATGATTAGATAAATAAAATATGACATATTTAGAGACTACAGTGCATGAGTTTAAATGATATATATTTTAATGTGTCAGTATGAAAAATTTTTAATAAATTTGAAAATCACAGTATTTAGTGAAAACAGTGAATTGTAGGAAGGTAAGTATTATATGCTACAATTTCTATAATATTATTATTATATTATAAAACATTATTTAAACACAAATCAAAACAGTTCATAGTGGACACAATAGTTAATAAAATGTATAAAATATATACTAGAATGTGGAATAAAACTGGTTTATGTTGAATTTACTACAGCTGTTATTTACTATAAGCAGTTTACCCTGAAAGACAAAAGCTAAGCTCAATAAGTCTGAAAATTTTTGGTGAACGTGTGTGTGTGTGGGGGGGGAATGTGTGGGTGTGGGTGTGGATGTGGATTTGAGTGTGTGTGAACTATTACAAGGCTGGTGAGATAAGTTCAATTTCTTTTAATAAATTTATTCTATACATTTTTCAAATACTAATACACTTTGCATGCTTTTTGGTCATATTTTAAAAGTAAAATGTTAAATTTGGGGGAGATTAAACAAAAATTATGAATCAGGTTTTATGTTACAAATACAAGCTTAATTGGTACACTTTCTCTTCCTTAGCTTTTAAGAGAAGAATTATAGTCATAAAAACTATTTGAAGTCTCTAATTAATATAAAAATATTATTTCTTACCATGATAGTTTACCAAATAACATTATGATTTATAATTTCTCCACCAATTTTAACCAAAGGTAAATCACAATTTCAGAACACTTAAGTTTTCCTTCTCCAGGAAAGATGCATAACAAATTTGTGATAAAGGCTGCCTTTGGGAAGTGAGGGATGAGGAAACAACAGGATTGGGAAGGGGTACAAATTTTATCAGTAAAGTTTTATTTCTTTTATTAAAAGATATACAAGGCAAAGATGACAATTTTAGATTTGGGGTAGATATGTGTTTTATAAACAAAGGAAAAGTACTAGACACCACACATACCTGTTTTTCTGAAGCAGGGTTCATTGGGGAAAATCCATGGAGTCAGGATCAGTAGAAGATCCATAACCATGACTGCTGCCTTCCCTTCCACATTCCCCATCACCCTCTGTGGCAGGGCACAGCATTCTGTCAGAAGAACTCTTTGATCCTTGGGCTGTGCAACTTCTAAGTGACATGATTTCTGAAACTCTGGCCCTTCCCTGACACATCAAGAACCAAAATATTATTGCAGTACGACATGGAAGAATGCTGGTTCCAGCCATGTCCTACCAATTCAGTGTGCATAATCAGGGATAATACATTAACAGGGGGCTGGGCTCCTAGCCTTGCAATTATAACGTTATAATGTAGTTAGCCAGAGGCAAGATTTATTACCACATTAGCATTCATGGTTAGGGAAGTACTAGCTCCTCTCCAGACATGATAGGGATTGGTTGCTGGGAGTCTGTGTCTTGCATTGAATGGAATTATACTGTAAGCACTTGGCAGAAGTCAATGGGGCATTCATTGCAGGAAGCAACTTCTCGGGGTGGTAGCCTGTAGGGAATCACTCTTGGATACTATTTTTACTGTGTGTTTCAGCATACGAGTGTTTGTCATAGTTTTCTCTATGCTTTGGTATTTTCATTTTCCCCTTCAAATTAAAAGAAAAAAATAGATAATTGTTCAAAATGGGGTTTACAAACATGAATCTATAATATATATGATAAATTAATGCTGAGAGACACTGAAGGCAGAAGAAATAGACCATTCAACAGGTATTTACTGAGTACATGCTGTGTGCCAGAGATTGTTTTAGCTACTAAGAATACAGCAGTAAACAGAGTACAGTCATGATCTATTATAGTTGTACAAGCGTGAGATTAAACAAGAAAGAGGTATGTTTGAGAAACACATCAAGGTTAGAATGACAGGACTTGGCAGCTGATTTGATGTGTCAGAGCATGATGAATGGAGAGGTGCCAAAGACCATGGAGAATAGGCTAAAGACTGGAACTCACTTATGTCATATTATCTTAGGTGTTCTATAACTCTGTAGAGTTTATAAGTTACTTTCACAAACATTAACTTATTAAACTCTCATAACAACCTTTAGAAGTGGATGCCAGTATTCCCACTATACACTTGAGAAAACTAAGAGTCCCGGAAGTTCAGTGATTTTCTGTAGATCACACAGTAAGAGAAAACTCTAGTCCTCCGCTTTCAGTCTTTCACTATTCTCTGCTATCTTCCTTAAAACTCACCTTCTATTTTTGGCTTTCATTTTCTTATATATGATAATTTTACTCCTTTTAGTATGAAAAATCATTATGACTAAGTGAAAACTACATAGTGATTGAGAAGTTCTACTGGCTCCAAATCAGGAAAACACTTAAGATAATGTTAACAGTTATTTTACAGATGAGAAAACTGAAGTTTAAACATTAAGGTTAAACAGGAACTGCCAGAACTGTCAACAGAGACTTTTCCCTTACTGAGTCCATATAAAGTTATTTATAAACCTTCATTAAAAAAGCTTTTCATAGAAAAGAGCATGTTTATATAAGGAAGTAACCATTACTGTTTAAACTTATATTGGTTTCTTTCCTCTTTTTAGTCTTGTTAAGTGCCTTTTATATATGTATCACTAACCTTTAATTTTTAACATTTTAAAGACTACTTTATTTCAAAATTTGTATTTTATTGTATTGTAATTGCATGATTTTTTTTTTTTTTTTCCTTTTCAGGGAGATGTAATATGTACTTTGCTTGGACCCAAGTCAAACTACTCAGGATAATTCATCATTACTAATTTTTGTTGTTATTGTTTAAAGAAAAGACAACAATGTTTAATATTCAATAGCATCTATAAGTTAGGCTTTTAGTTTTTTAGTTTATTTTCCATTTAAATTTAATATAAATTGAATAGGCTTTGATTTCAGAAATGTAAAGTTAGCTTGTGATCGATGCTAACTGTAAGCATTTTGTTAGAATTTTCTAAAAATATTTCTAGTCTAATTCATGGACATATTCTAATATATATTTATGTGTAAAATTGGTAAGAAAATTATTATACTTTCAGAAGCAAAACTTAAAAATTGCCAGAGCAAGTTAAAGTAAAATCTTTATAGGGCAAAGTTCCATAGATTTATATCTTCTGCCTTCTAGCTCTGTATTCCAGAGTTTATATATTATGCATTTGTTAACATAGTGAGAATACTGAGTTCTCATACCCAACTTTGAATCAGAATTTTATCTTCCTAGATCTGACCGGTTAGGCTGTAGAACTTTGTTAGACTATTTGACTAGCAAACAACATAGCAGAAACGGGTCGTGTTTGGCCAGCAGGCGTCATGCTCCTAATTCACTGAGAAGAGTTAGTCTGGTACTCATCAGGGTGCTCTCCTCTGCATGCCCAGATGTGCTGTGGATTTTTAGCCCAGATGTAAGTGGGCCCACAGAGAAAATAGAAAGTTCCTGATCTGTAGTCCAGATCAGGATGTTACTTTATGAAAATTTCTAAAGCAAGTTTATGGAAACAGGAAGAATACAAGCGATTGGGGGAGGGGGGAGCAGCTCCTCCAAAGATAGAATTCTAACTATCTGTTTCATGCTGTTTGTTTTAACAAGTTCTGGATTTGTTAAATGTATCCATAGGACATTACGGCCTATTCTGGAGATAATAACACATTTAAAATTCACTGAACTCTGACATATATGTACACACACACACATATATGTATGTATAAATATATATATACATATATATATATACTTATGTGTGTGTGTGTGTACATATATATATGCATAATTCACAAAAGTGATTGCTTGCACCTCTCATAAGTATATTCTTCAGTCTGCTTTCAGTTACATTTACCTGGTCATATAAAAGTTCTTTAGGATATTATAATATATGCATCATATATATATGTATGTGCATATATATATATACATATATATATGTATGTATGTATGTATTTAAACTGAGAATAGAATCAGTGCAACACTGGAAACTACCTTTTACAAGTATGCATTGTTTCACAATCCCTATTTCTTTGGAGCCATTCTTTAAACAAAAGCAAGCTAATTTTCAAGTGGATTGAGATTTCAGATCAGATTATAGGAATTATAAATCTTCTACTTGTATAAATCATTGTGATTCTTCTCTTTGTCTTTCTGAAAGATTGGACTATCCAAAATTTGAAAAACAAAATAAAAACTTGATTTATTGGAAGATATTTCTTTTTATTATGTATTTTTATTTAAAAAATTTCCCCATAGTCTGGTCTCATTGTTCATCAAGCCTAAGAAAGAACTACAGCTACTCTTCTTGGATCCTGGGCAGCTGATCCTTTCTCACCCCTGAACTTGCAGGCTTTAGTGACTCTCATATTCTTATTTTTTGCATCAAAAGTTTTACTTTAAAATCTTTTACCTGGGAGTATCAGAAGCAAATGCTTGCTTTCTAGGCTGGTTTTGGAGTATTACTGTTAAACTATATTTACCATATAATTTTAAGAATTGACTGACAGTTCTCCTTAGTCATAAACTATCTTATTGTATTCTTAAAAAAAAAAAAAAAAGGACCTAAAAAGAGATTGCTGACTGAACTAACTCTAAACAAGCAAAAAACAAACTCACTGCCATGGAGTCAGATTCAACTCATAGTGACTCCTCCTTGGGTTTCTGATGTGGTATCACTACAGAAGTAGATTGCCCAACCTTCCTTCTGAGAAGTGGCTGGTGGGTTTGAACCACCAGCCTTCTGGTGAGCAGTCAAATGACTTAGGCACTATGCCACCAGAGGTTCCAAGGTTCCTATTTTTTGCTAGGTCTTCATTACTTCATTCATTTATCTTCTGCCAAGCATCTCTCATATAGAACTTAGACAGTTGCTAAGAGAAAATTGTTAGCTGCTCTCCCAGCTGCAGTACAGAAGGATGACTGTATTCACAACTGTATAACTGTACATTGTTATTTGGCTCACCTCTGTGTAATTACGTATAACTGTAAATGAGAAGTAGATGTCAGTATTTGCCTTTTTGTCTCATTAAGAGTCTCTCTAAAAGAAAATGTAAATCATACTGTGAATAGACGTAGTTATCAACTACTAGTAATAAGATACGTGTTAAACTTCCGTACTGTTTGCAAACCACTTTCATGTATATATCCTCAGTATATTCTCACAACAATCCTGTCACACAAAGGGGACAAGCAGTTGTAATATTATCATAATCTCTATTTTCCAGATGATATAATTAAAGCTTAAAGAAGTGAAATAACTTGCCTAAGACCATACAGCTGGTAGCTGTACAAGCTTAAGCTCAAGTCCAGTTCTTAAGCTCAAGAACAGTTCTTATTCATTTTCCATTATTGCACTGTAAATGGTAATGTCCTGTGTGGTTTGCTGAGGATCTATACACCACAAGTGTGTACGTTCTTCTGTAATCAAGGTTTTATCCATAAGCCTTAGAAAACACTTTGTAAAGAAGCAAAGAGAAGATAAATCAGGCTTTATCCTAGTCTCATGACAAAGATCTGAGGCTACTGATATATCAGTTTATGTACGACTTTAAAGGAAAAATGGAGAGAAGTCATTACAAAAGATATGGAGTAATTATAATGGAGATCCTGGTGGTGTGAAATAAAGAGGTGAGATAAAAAGGACTCTAGTTGTCCATTGAATAAACTTTTAGGTCAGTATTCTGGAAAAATAGAAACTACAACAGTTGCATGTCTCCTTGAATTATAAGCAGTATTTATTTTATTGCTTATCATAGGCCAGACCTTTCCTCACCAGCATGTAACTTCCAAGGTTAAAATAATTTTATAAGTAATTACACCTATGTTTTTTAACTACACAAGAACAGTTTGAAGTTCTCTATATTTTCAAAATGTCATCTGGGTTTATTTACCAGCACTTTTCCTCCCCCATAAAACATATGCATTATCAGCAAAGCCAAATCAAATTAAAAATTTAAAGCATAACAGAATACTCTTTTCCTTTGTAGAGATGATATATATCATGTAAGTGTCCATTACACATCTACATTTATAAGCAAAAAAATTAATTGCTCCATTCTCTGGATCTCATAGGCAATTGCTTGCATCTCAAGTACTTTCTTCAGTCTTCTTTCAGTTACATTTGGCTGGTTATATAAGAATCCTTGGGGATATTTGAAGTTCCTAAAAGGGTCTTTCTTTGATATACCTATGGCTCCTAGTCCAGCAGTTTGTATTATCAAATTATTTAGAAAATGTTTATTATCTACAATGAGCTTGGCAATGTGCCAGGTATTTATTTGTACAAATGTGATGTCACTAAATATTGAATCATTGTTTTAGATGATGTGACAGATCAAAGAAATTTAGGACACAGTCTCTACCCTCAAGCATAGGTCTCTTCCCTACAATATACTTAAGAAATAGATGCAACTTTCTGTCTCTTCATACTAAAAATAATGCAGAATGCTTAGAAAAATGCTTGGTAGACAGTAAGAACCAAATAAATTCTAGTATTTATTCTTTTCGTCAATTAATTTTTATTAGCATCCACTGAATATAAGACACTGTGCTTGGTCACTGAGAGGAGAAATAGTAAAGTCCTGTCCTTGAACTTTGAAATTTGGATAGAAAATATACATGCAGAAGCATTTGGAAGAGTAGGAGGTGGTGTTTGCTACATGCTATATGGCACTTCATGTCACATGTGTTACAGTTACTCAATGGCAAGCTTGTACCCTTGGGCCATAAGTTGGGCCCTTGGGAAAGGCCATATAGAGGAGATAGCTCTGAAGCTGGTCTTGAAACAGGGATGTTGGAAGGACATTCCAGGAAAATAACCACTGCCAGTCAATTCTGACTCATAATGACCCAGTAGGACAGAGTAGAACTGCCCCATAGAGTTTCCAAGGCTGTAAATCTTCACAGAAGCAGTCTACCTCAACTTTCTTCCATGGAGCAGCTGGTGGGTTTGAACCACCTACCTTTAGGTTTGCAGCCAAATGTATTTTACATGTCTGGATTTGGGAACTGATGATGACTAGCTAATTAGAATAAGAAGTAGCAGCATTTATATGTAGAGTTAATTAATATAAAACTGGATAAGCACTTGGTCCAAAAGAGTCTACTCCAAGATCTAGAGGGAGAGGAAGAGACTATGACAATCCCTGAATAGCTAGGAACTCTCTCAAGGCTAGGAATGATCTCACAGCTCAGAACCTCCTATTGTCTTCTGTGTGTCTGAGATTAACTCAGCTAAGAAGCAGACTTAAAGGGATCACCCATTTTCCTGCTTTCAACTATTGCCTCTCTCTTATGACAGTAAATTGTTAATTCTATTTCTGCCTTCTCCTATCTCCAGTTGCCTTGTGGACATTTCCATTTAGAAACATCTTCACTTAAAATTATCTTCCTTACTCAAATCAAACTCTTCCATATCTTAGCATCGATGGTACCATCCTTTTCCAAGGTACATTGTGGGAAAGTAGAAAGTACATATTGGCCATTGGTACTCAACTTCAGTATATTGTTGTCTTGAGGGCCAATTATGATGATTTTTCTAGAAAAGCCAGAAATTTGAATTTTTAAATACTTGTAATTCAGAATTAAAGCATATACTCAAATTGGTAGCTCTGCACTTAGAAGTTCAGGGAGGAATGTAGCATGACAGGAAATTAAATAAGTCAATTTTTGCTTTATAAAAGCATAGGACCTAGGGAAAGGAATTTGGGGCATAAATCAAGTGTCTTAAAGAAACAAGGGGAAGTGTGAAGTTTCCTTGGGACAGGAGGGCCATGGGGACTGAGGAAAAGAGGGCATCTTGTGGATGCATAGCATAGAGGGGATATGTCTTGTTTCTAAACAGCATTGTTCAGGAGATGCCAAGACCTACGACAGACCACAGTCAACTGAATAAAACATTCCCATGTAAGGAGGAATGCAAAGAAGCAGCAAAGAAACACCGGAACTGAAGAAGCTAGATAGATGAGGATGACTTAGCTCTGGTAGCATAGTGGCTAAGACACTTGCCTGCTAACCAGACGGCTGGCGGTTCAAACCCACCAGCCACTCCTCGGAAGGAAGGTTGGGCAATCCTACTTCCGTAGTGATACTGCCTCGGAAACCCAAGGAGGGGTCGCTATGAGTCAGGGCTGACTCAACGGCACATAACAACAACAACAACAATGATGCACCAAGCAGCAATTTATGGAAGGCCCTTGACACAGAGTATAGGTGCAAAAACTATGTCATAATCCTGGGGCAAGGGAAGGAAACAACTCCAGAAAGGACTGACTTGAACTCTGTATTTTTGGTTTTTTTCCCAGCTGGGTGGAAAAGAGACAATCTAAAAAAAACCAAACTCACTGCCATCAAGTGGGATCCGACTCATAGTGACCCCTCCTTGGGTTTCCAAGATGGTATCACTACGGAAGTAGATTGCCCAGTCTTCCTTCTGATGAGTGGCTGGTGGGTTTGAACTGTCAGCCTTCTAGTTAGCAGTCAAATGCCTTAGGCACTACACCACCAGAGCTCCCAAATTGAGTTATAGAAAATATATTTCTTGGATACCTGAAGTTTCTGAATGAAGACACATACCTGTCACACTAAATATTTATTTGTGTCATCATTTGTTTAATGTCTTCCTCCTCCTTTAGCCTATAAACCATTTGAAGATAGGAACCATGGGAGTTTTGCTCATATCTATGTATCTTCAGACCCTAGGACAATCCTGGTCGCAAAGTAGGAACTCGGCAAATATTTGTTAAATCAATAAATAATGAAGTTAATGGGGAAGATGATGGCTTCATGCTTGCCCCATATCAGAACATAATCTAATATTTAAAATGATTTCCTCAATATCCTAAAAAAAATCTTTACATCACACAGGATAAAAATATTTTGTTTGAACTGTGGAGAACATATAGAACATAAAATTAGCCTAGAAAATTGCTAAACATAGATTATAGCTTTATTTGTTCATTAACAGTATAATATCAATTTTCTCCTCAAAATAAAAGCTAAAAGCAAATGTGTGGTCATCTTCTTTTGGCGAGGGTTACAGCTGCTTTGTGACACTATGTTCCTGCTGGTCATTTGGGGCTCAACTTACATTCAATATAAAGCACCTAGAAAAATACCTGGTGCAGAGTAGGTGCTCGAAAGTGGTAGCTCTCACTCTGATGATCCCAGAGCCGCATCCCCACTTTCTGGTCTGGGAAGCTTTCTGCCCTTTGTAGCTGTCCGGTTCCTTGCCAAGGCCTCGCTGTGTCTTGGGGAAGACACAGACTGTGCTGACAATTTCATTTGTTCCCATGTATAACATTTGGCCTTTGGGTGGGTCCTGTTTGTTCAGGATTTTTTACAATGTTCAATCCTTCTTCAAATCTAAAGAACATTTACTATGCCATTAGCCTTCATTTCCTTACATTGGCTTACTCACTTGGTGATAAAACTAAAAGGCTGACAGTTTACATGAAACCAATCCCTGGGTTAAACAGAAAGCAGAACATGTCCATTAGGTTGGAACATATATATATATATATAAAAAAAAAAAATCCTTATAAATCTCCTAAAACTAAGCACTGCTTTTTCTAAATTGATGAGACATTTATGCAGCATTTAGGACAACTCAGGAGAAATGTACTTTCACCATATCTGTATTTTCTTTGAATAAGTCAACCATTAAAAAGACCATATAGTGCCATCATATTATGAAGAATAGACAATCTCAGGATATTTTAGGGTGGTCTTCAGAATTCACTGATAATAACTTCATTGAAATTTTCAAATGATTATATATTTCAGTTATCTATTGAGTTATCAATTTCTAAAAAGTCAAGATAACAAAGAATATATAGCTGGTTTTTCCACACAAAATGAATCTTCAACAATAAATTATTATAAGATATATTTTAGCATAGTGACTAAGGCATTTGATTGCTAACCAGAAGGCTGGCAGTTCAAATCCACCAGCCACTCCTCGGAAGGAAGGTTGGACAATCCACTTCCGTTGTGATACTACCTCAGAAACACAAGGAGGGGTCGCTATGAATCAGGGCCAACTCAACAGCACATAACAATAACAACAACAACAATATTTTAAGAAGTTATTTTCAGCTGCTCATTTTAGTTCTTAGTGAACCGTATTTTAAAGATGCTAAACTGAATAGTGAGAAATTTTATATATAAAAATATGCAAAATTTATCTATATCTAAAGCAATGTTATTTCAATATCTATTCTACAGATATTTGTAGAGAAGTCAACCAGATTGAAAGAGAGGAGGAAAAGGAATTCTAAGTGAAGGGAACAGCATATACAAAGTGCAGGAGTCATAGAGAACACAGAATTTCAAAAACATTGAAGGTGTTTGGTAGAGCTGGGCCATTTAGAGTTTGAGGGTCTTTAAAACAACCAGCCCTGAACCAGTAAACCAGTAAAAGAGCCAGATCATGCCAAGTCTTGTAGTCCATGTTAAAGGTATTTGGACTTTTTCTTGAGGGAAATGGGAAACCATTGAAGGGCTTTAGTTTAAGCATGGGTAATAAAAGTGCATCTGGCAAGTGTTGGAGAATGCACTGGTGAAGGAAAAACAGGGCAAATTGAGAGGTCATTATGGTCTCCCAAAAGAAAGTCCTGGCAGAGCATACAGAGAACAGTGGATGGATCTCAGAGAAACTTAGAAGGCAAATCTGATGAAACTGGTTATTTAATCAATGTATGTGATGAAGGAAGTGTTAGTGGAGTGTGAGGGAGAGTGAGGAGTTGTGAATGACTCCCAGGAATAGCTGAAATATTGTGCCCTATCATGAGAACTCCCTTCAGAAGCATTAAGTGTGTATATTAGTCAAAGAGGGAGCTCTGGTAGCGTGGTGCCTAAGGCAATTGACTGCTAACCAGAAGGCAGGCTGCTCAAACCCACCAGCCACTCCTCAGAAGGAAGGTTGGGCAATCTACTTCCATAGTGATACTGCCTCGGGAACCCAAGGAGGGGTCGCTATGATTGGGTCTGACTGGACTGCACATAACAACAACAAAACAACATTAATCAAAGAGAAGCAGGCACTCACTTTGGGGACTTACTTTATTTACAAAATAACAATAAATTAGTGTTTGTTAATTTACATACTGCATCGAGTTGGTTCCAACTCATAGCTACCCCTCCTTGGGTTTCTGAGGCGGTATCACTACACAAGTAGATTGCGAACCTTTCTTCCGAGGAGTGGCTGGTGGGTTTGAACCGCCAGCCTTCTGGTTAGCAGTCAAATGCCTTAGGCACCATGCCACCAGAGCTCCCGATTTAGATACAGTGATCTTGTAATCATTATCATAAAATAAGTATATATAGTATGGTTTATAATTAATAACTGTGGTGTGGTACCTAAGGCCTTTGACTGCTAACCAGAAGGTTGGTGGTTCAAACCCACCAGCTGCTCTGTGGAAGGAAGCTGGGGGCAAGCTACTTCTATAAAGATGTACCACCTTGGAAGCTCAAAGGGGGTCACTATGAGTTGGAATGGACTTGATGGCAGTAATTTGTTTGCTTGTTTGTTTGGATCATTAACATAAGGAGCCCTGGTGGTGCAGTGGTTAAAGCATTTGGCTGTCAACCAAAAGGTCAGTGGTTGGAACCCACCAGCCACTCCATAAGAGAAAGATGAGTCAATCTACTTTCATAAAGATTTATAGCCTTGGAAACCCTGTAAGGCAGTTCTACACTGTCTTAGAGTGTCACTATGAATCAGAATTAGCTTGATGGCAGTGGGTAGGATCATTAATATAAGGAGAGCCCTGATGGCACAGTGAGTAAGAGTTTGTTGCTAACCAAAAGGTCAGAAGTTCAAACACACCAATGTGTCTGTGACAGTCTGCTTCTGTAAAGATTACATCCTTGGACATCTTATGGGGCAATTCTACTCTGTCTTATGTTGTTGTTGTTGTAATGTGCCATCGAGTCAGACCCGACTCATAGCAACCCCTCCTTGGGTTTCCGAGGCAGTATCACTACAGAAGTAGATTGTCCCATCTTCCTTCTGAGGAGTGGCTGGTGGGTTTGAACCGCCAGCCTTCTGGTTAGCAGTCAAGTGCCTTAGTCACTATAGGAGTCAAAATTGACTCTATGTCAGTGGATTAACATTACTTCACTTGATCCTATTATATTTTTCCATCTTATAAATTAGAAAATAAAATTACAGGTTAAATGAATTTCTCAAAGTCTCTTACCTAGAAACCAGTGTACAATACTAAAACTCTAGCATTCTAACATCAAGATCACTATGAGGTTGTTGTTATGTGCCGCCGAGTCAGATCCAAGTCATAGTGACTCCTCCTTGGGTTTCTGAGGCAGTATCACTAATCACAGAAGTTGATTGCTCAACCTTCCTTCCAAGGAGTGGCTGATGGGTTTGAACCACCAACCTTCTGGTTAGCAGTCAAGTGCCTTAGGTAACGCTACCAGAACTTCCAGGATCACTATGGCAAAGTGAAATATTTGATAGAATTATCTGCATCATCATCACTATCATTGACTGATCACACAAGTTCCCTTTGTGTTTGTGACTCTGATCAGCACTCTGCAATATTTTCTCCATACAAACACCTTACGAAGTCATATTATTATGTTCCTTTTACAAAGAAGAAACTGAAGTTCAGAGACACTCAGCACTCCCTAAGATCACATTGATATTAAATGGCAGATCTGAGATCTGATTTCCCAAGTTGCCCCAAACATCATTTATTAGGAATACTTGCCTAAACTCCTCAATAAACAGCATATAGGTGGGAGATAGGTTTACTGAACCCAATCTCTGGTTTTTAATTTGGATTTTTATTTCCCATTAATTGTAAACTTTCATGTAATCAATCATATTGACCATGGGTTAATTCCAATTGTTAAGGTGAATTAACTGAGCTTCCTTGGCTTTGGTCTGAAAAATTGGATTACACAAAGTTTCTCTGTATTTGCAAGATGTAAATGATTGTAAGATAATTATGCTAGTTAGGGTAAGGTAGGTTATTCTGTTACAACAAAAATCCTGAGATCTCAGCAGCTATAAAAAACAAAGATTTATCTCTCATTGATATTACATGTTCCTTACAGGTCAGCAGGTGGCCCTACTTGATGTTGTTCTGACTCAATGACTAGGTTCTGTCATCAGGAATATTGTTGGTCACAAAGGCAGGGGAGAGGAAGAACTGGAGAATCACATACCAATTTTTAAATTCCACATAGAAGTGGCACATGTCACTTCCACTCTTATTTTACTTGCCAAAAATCATCATATGAACATGCCCAACTTAAACATGGTGGAGCAACATAATTGTACCATGTGACTGAAAGGAAAACTCTTAGAAATATATCTATCCTAGACATTCATGACTTGAACTAGTGGCCTGCCGTAATGTCTGCTAATCTTGAGAGGGTGCCATTTTACATGTCCATCTTGGGTCCATCAGCTTCAGCAGCCAGCAGCTGCATGAGTTAGAAAAAGCCTCCATCTCCAGTGGGCCTGCAACAGGAGGCAGAGCTGAAGCCCAAGGTCAAGGATCCTTCACCCAGCCCCTAGAACTGGCACTTTGGACTCAGATTTCTAGCCTCCTAAACAGTAAGAGAATAAATCCTTGTTTGTTAAAGTCATACTTTGTGGTATGTCTATTAGAGAAGCACTAGAGAACTAAGACAGAATTACAGTTTCAGGGTGAAAGAGTTTCCAGGGTCAAATAAGTTTGTGAAACGTTAAAATTAAAGATATTTCCTAAGTCTGCCCTGTGCTCTTGCTATATTAATTTGCATTATTAATCTCCAAGAAGAGTGATATTACCATGGGATCCTTCCCCTCCACACACCAAAAAAAAAAAAAAAAAAAAAACCTATCTGCAAAGATGTATGTTCTGAAGGATCTTTATAAAACAGTATATTAACTCAGCCTTTTTAGAAATTATTTATGGAAAGAAAAGGAAGGAAGGAGGAAAGTGAAAAAGACTACAGCTGTGCAAATATACGGATAGTTTTGGAAGATCCTAATCAGGGAAATTCTCCTAAATTCTGAAAGAGAATTATCTTTTTTAGTCTGTGCCAATGATATGGGAAGAAGGCAGGTAACAATTATTGACTTTTGATTATTTATTTCATGCAGGACATAAATGATCTCATTAGCTCTATGAGGTGGTTGTTACTATCAGCACAGTTTTACACAGTAGGAAGCTTGGGGAGGTGAAATACTTGCTTTAGATTCTAGATCTAGGAAGTGAGAAATCAGAATTCAAACCCTAGATATGAGAACTTGTATTCTTACGTGTAATTTTCTATTGCCTTGACATAAGATGCTGCTTTCGATAGTCACAAAACCAGTAAGCCTAAGGTTTCACAATTCTAGAGATATGACTATTGAGAATCAAAGAATTAAAAATTTGTCCTGTGTTTCTCAGTCATGATGACAAAATTGAAATTGGAGCTCCTAGTTGGCTACCTCCAAAGCCCATGTGTTTTCCATGATGCTCTCCTGCCTGCCAAGACTGCATTCTCTTTATCATTTCAAGGATGCAACTAAAGGTAATTCATGGTGTTCACAAGTGACTGAATAACTAGCCATAATCATAAAAGTGCATTAGCAAAACTTCACAGTGTAACTAACATATGAGGTTAGCAAATATTGTTAAAATGAGGTTCTGGCCAATAAAATATCAGGAAAATTAGTATAAATTGGACAAAAGCATGAGAGTTACTTCAGAACTTGATTTGGTAATACTCACCATATCAGATCTTCATTTGATTCTTAGCAAAATGAAGGGCTCAATTTTCACTTTATTTCTATTCTCTGTCCTACTTGGCATCTCAGAAGTAAGGAGCGAGGAGTCGCTGAAGCTCTGTGGAAAAGACTTCATCAGAGCAATCATCTACATCTGTGGTGCCTCTAGGTGGCGGAGGCAGCTGGAGGGAAGTCTTCAAGTTCAGCAAGGTAACATGAAACCACCTGTGTCCTATTTCTTTTTTTTTTTTTTTAAGTAATATTTTATTGTGTTTTTGGTGAAAGTTTACATAGCAAATTATATTTCCATTTGACAATTTCCACACAATTGTTAGTTGCATTTCTCACAATGTGTCAACATTCTCCTTAATTGGGATCTGGTTGTTCCATTTCCAGTGCTCTAGTTTTCCTGCCCCTTTATCTAACTTGTCATTGCTTTAAAGTAAATGTTGACCTTTTGATCTCATATAGTTTTTTTAATGGTGCACTCCATTATTATTTTTAATTTTTCAGGCTTGTTTTAATAACTGTTTCCCTAAGTATTGTTAACCTGTCTGTATCAATTTAAGGGATTAATTAAGGAGGGGGAAAAAAAAAACAAACAACAACCTGAATTGGCTAGGAAAAGAAGTGAGCTTGCTATATTTCAAAAAATAAGGACCTTGTTTTTCAGTCTTCTTGACATTATTTGATTGCATAACTATTTGGATGAGTCCAGCATGTCTGTAGGTGCAGTGAGTGATCAAGGGGCTTGTTAGATTAGCAAGATTTTCACACTTGGATAATACAGACTATACTAAGATAGAACTCAAGTAGATGTTAAATAAGGATAGAAAATATGGAATCTAATATTTATTGTGCATTTATTAAGTGCTGTTTCACATGCAATATTCCATTTGGCCTGCTGATCAGAATACCGTGAAGTAAGATGATATTATCACCATTTACCATAGGACTCAAGTTCCTGGGTGGCACAAACCACTGAGTCCTGAACTGCTAACCAAAGGGTTAGTGGTTTGGGTCTATCCAGAGGTGCCTTGGAAGAAAGGCCTGGTGATTTACTTCCAAAAGTTCACAGTTGTTCTGGTTACCTAGTGCCGCTCAGACAGGAATATACCACAAATGGGATGACTTGAACAAACAGGAGTTTATTTACTTCCATTTCTGAAGGCTAGAAGTCCGAGTTCAAAGTGCCAGGCTCTAGGGGCTGGGTAAAAGCACCTTAACCTTGGCCTTCAGCTCTGCCTCCTACTCCTGGCCCACTGAAGCTGGATGCTTTTCTTCACTCAGCTGCTGGCTGCTGAGGCTGTTAAGCCTAAGGTTAACAAGTAAAAAGGCTCAGTCCCAATGTTACCAAACCATGGTGGCAGGCCATTAATTCAAGTCCACTGAAAGTCTCAAGGTTGGCAGAGCATGGCAGGCTGCTGAACAATGACTTGGCTACATGCAGGGTTCAAGCGTGCCATAAGCTAGAGACCGTTCCCCAAGGCTTCTCCTTGTATACAGGAAGCAGACCACATCCCCAAGGCAGCTACTCAGCTGCTCACAGTAGATTCCACCATGGAGTTGATTATCAGTCTCATCATGGGGAATACTACATCCAGCTTCCCAGCTACTCACCCAGGCCCAGCCAAGTGGACACACAAACTTAACTACCACAACAGCTATTGAAAGCCCTATCTACAGTGCTACTTTGAAACACATGAGGTTGCCATGAGTGGGAATCAGCTCAATAGCAACTAGTTTGATTTTCTGTTATGCCCATTAGACTGAGAAGGAAGCTGGTAAGCAGTGTGGTTGGGAGGCAAATCATGTGTCTGGATTCAAGAGTCAAGGTCTTTCGCTTATTCCATACTGCTTCTGAGGTGGGGAGAGGAGGTGGTGGGCTGTGGTTGGAAAAAAAAAAAAAAATGATAGCATTATAGAAATGGTGCTATTTGAAAGATGCCCTGAAAGATGTGTAGTATTTGAGGAGTTACGAGGAGTGAGGATGTAGTAGGTGGGAATTCTAGCAATAGGAATTGTCTGATCAGAATTTGAAGGTGGGACTGGATCTAATGCATTTCAGAAAGAGTAAGGGACTGATTTCATTACAGTCATATATTTTTTAATTCAAGTAACTTAGAAGTTAATTTGGAATTCTTTCTAATAATTCTGTATTGGGAGCTCTGGTAGCATAGTGCCTAAGGCACTTGACTGCTAACCAGAAGGCTGGTGGTTCAAACCCACCAACCACTCCTTGGAAGGAGGGGCAATCTACTTCTGTAGTGATACTGCCTTGGAAACCCAAGGAGGGGTCACTATGAGTCGGGTCCGACTCAACGGTATATAACAACAACAACAATTTTGTATTAGAGTGTGACGTAAAATTTATTTAAAATTCTATTTTAATAATGAAACAACTGTATTTGTTATGTTTTTAATAAAAAGTAAAACAGATGTTTTCATAATAAATATTGCAACCACAATTGTAAAAGTTTGAGTTTGGTTTAAAGTGACTTTAGTAAAGAAAAATATTTCATGGTTTGGTGGGTTAATGTCTAGAAAAATCACAAACTTACCCTGTGCTTTAAAAAAAAGAGAAAAAATTACCATTATCATTTTAAAATTGAGAGGTTTGTATTTATAATGTGGTGACAGAAAGAATAAGGTGCTTTTTTTTAATGTTAGGCAAATAAGTATAGCTTTTCAGGATTTACATCAATCTTTGCTAATAAAAATTAGCAAACCAAAATGCAGTAGGAAACAACATATTTGGAATAGCTCTGAAACACATGGTATAGTGGAATGGATGTACACCTGAGGCTCATCTTTCCTTTATACCATTGAAATCAGAATACTTCTTTTTTTTTTTTCTCATGGTGTATTCTTGTTTTATTGTAGTTTTTCAACATACACTTCATATACATGCTTGGGAAAGATACACATGCACTCTCTGATGGAGTTAACAAAGTGGTGTTACTCCCATTCACTTACTTTCAATACAATAGGGCTTTGTAATTACTTGAAGCAACACTTGATTTAGATGTGCCAAAGTTATTTATACATTTGTTTCAGTTAGAGATCACTGAGTGATTCAGTTTTTTTTTTAAATTTTTTTATTGTGATTTGGGTGAAGATTTACAGAGCAAATTCACTTTCCATACAGCAGTTCACATGTACTTTGTCTCATGTCATTGACCACAGTTTACCACAATGCAACAGCTCCCCTTCCACTTCCTCCCCATAGTTACCTCTTCCCAGTGTCCATCCCTCCATACACTCCTGCCCCCTGAGCTGTCTCCCTGTGCATAAGCAGCCCTTCTTTCTCTCATGATTGTTCTCTCCAAGGTGAATGCCCAACTCCTATGTCTGTCTTTTGTTTGGCTGGAAACCACAGGTGTGGGTTCAGTTCCAGGCCTGAAGGGCAGCTAGGGGCCATAGTCAGAACACTTCTTTAGCCTTTCCCAGTTTTTCAGAGAGTGTTTCATATACATTATTTTACTTGATCAATTACTGGTTTCCCAATAAGGATTCATTCACCTAATTTTTCTCAGTAATTACCAGTGTCCTAAGATACTGATAAGTGAGTCTGAACTAAATTAAAGGGAGAGAGGCTGATACATAGACTTTGGTAACAGCACTCAAATAAAGCCACAGTGTGGTCCACCTTCTATTGTCAGATATAAAACCAGAAAAACCAACACATTACAAGTTGATTCTGACTCATAGTGACCTTCTCGAACAGAGTAGAACTGCACCAAAGGGTTCCAAAGGGTGTAATTTTTACAGAAGCTGACTGTCACATCTGTCTCCTGCAGAGCAGCTGGTAGGTTTGAACTGCTGACCTTTGGTTACCAGCTGAGTGCTTAACCAATAAAGAACCAGGCCTAAGTTGTGTAAATCTCCATTTTCTTCCTTGTTGTTAGCTGCTGTGGAGGCAATTCCGACTCATGCCAACCCTAAGTGTGCCGAGTAGAATTGCTCCATGTGGTTTTCAAGGTGACGATGTTTTAGAAGCAGGTCACCAGGCCTTTCTTCCGAGGCACTTCTGGATGAGTTGTAAACACCAACCTTTTGGTTAGCAGTTGAATGCTTAACTGTTTGTGCCACTCAAGGAACTTTTTTTCCCCTTACTGATCAGCCTTACAGGGAATATATGCCGTTTTGGTTTGTGTGTGTGTGTGTGTTATCTAGCATCCCTTGGGAGTGGTTGGTCATTGAGCAGAGGTAGCCACTAAAACAGAATTCAAATCCTGACTTGGCTACTAACTAGCTGCATGACAGTCCTCTCTACAACCAAGTATCCTCGTCTGTGAAATGAGGAGAGAAGAAATAACTGAGCATTCCACTAAATATCTAATTTCTGTTCGACGAAATGAACACTTTAGAAAAATTATGTGCAGGATTCAATTTCTTTTGAGAAACCCAACTCCTTTCCTCAAGAGTAGAACTTGGTTGCTGCTTTTTCATTGGGCCTTCTAAAAAAAGTGGTTTTTTTTTTTTTTTTTTTCTTTCTCGTTTATATACAGCAGAGAGAGGAAATCACTTCCGGTTCCCGAATGCACACGAGGTTTCTGAGGAAATCACAATGCAAAACCTTCTGAAGCTGGACTCTGCAGTAGAGAATCTTCCTCAGGGTAGACAGCTGCCCATGGAAGGGATGTGGGTGTCCAGGAAGCATTCAATGAAGTCAAGAAGAGACCTCCCTCTTACCTGCTGCACTGCTGGCTGTAGCATGGCTGATTTGAGCTCTTTTTGTTAAGTCAAGACCAAATACCCAGTGGGTGGCCGAGCTTTAATCATGTTTAATCCCAGTGTTTCATTGCCTTGTACAACACTTATATGGTGTCATTAAAATGATGACTATTGAATAGGCAATAGTTCTTTTCTAAAAGTTGTAAATGAATGGTTAAAACCACTATTTTCTCCTTTTATCAAAATTCTAATGCTTTGAATTATAAATACTGGGATATATCCTATCATTAATCTAGATCTGTGCAAAATTGCAATAAAAATGTTATAAGCCAAGATCATTGTGATGTCTTCTATTTTCAAGTTGTATATCATTTTTAAAAAGTAAATGATAGAAAATGCTGATGATATAAAAACCTAAAAAAAAAAAAAGAAAAAAAAAACTACAAAAAGAAAATAAATATGAACTGGTAACTTCCCAGAAATAACTATCCATCTTAACTTTTGGGTTACTGTAAAATTGGGTTACAGTTAAATTATTATTACTAATAACTGAAACACTAATTAATCATCAATTGTAAGAATCTAAATAAAGTGATTGTCTTCAAGGCCTCAGAATGCTTGAGAAATATTTCCAAATGTTGTGCAAACATTCAACATTTTACTTGTCAATATATGGAGACATATATTTATCAGTGAGGTCTCATTAACCACAGAAACCCAGAAGGGCAATCCTCTTTATGTAATAAGCTTCTTTCTCCAGTCTAGGCCACCTTGGTTTTGCCTTTCTATTGCTGAGATAAAAGAAAATTCTATTCCTATTCTGGAGGTTGAGAAATCCAGATAGCCAAGTCATGAAATTGGATGGCTTCATTAATAAAAAGATAGAAGTAAGGATATTACAAAACAAGTTTTAATTTCTAACTCTACCAGCCCAGTTTGTTGTAACAATCATCATTAATTTCTGTTCACCTGAAGTGCTGCTCTCATTAGTACTGTTGTTGTTGTTGTTATGGGCCCTCGAGTCGGACCCGACTCATAGCGACCCCTCCTTGGGTTTCCTAGGCAGTATCACTATGGAAGTAGATTGCCCCATCTTCCTTCCAAGGAGTGGCTGGTGGGTTTGAACCACCAGCCTTCTGGTTAGCAGTCAAGTGCCTTAGGCACTATGCTACCAGAGCTCCTCTCATTAGTACTATATAGTCTGTATTGGAAGTCTATCTAATCTATAACGGGCATTTACACTGTGCCAAGGCATTGTCCATGGAGTTTAAACATTTTACTGCACACATTTGTTGCAGGAAGCCTATAAGGGTGGGGTAATACTTAACTGCCCTGTTGCAGAGGAGAAAACTGAGACTCCGTGGAATTAAGGAAATGTGTCTTGAGTCACACAGCTAAGTAGGTGGTGTTACTGTGTCCAAACTCAGGATATAGGACTTCACGTCAGTGTTCTTCCCCTGGAGGGGTGGCTGTGGCCTAGAAGGGCAGTGTGAAGAAGCTGATGGTGTTAATTGCAACTAGTGTGAAGTCTAGAAAGGATTCTGTTGTTAGTTGCTAGTGAGTTGACTTCAACTCACAGAAACCCCTGTGTTTGTTGTTGTTAGTAAGTGCGCTCAAGTCAGCCCCAACTCGTAGTGAACCTATGTACAACAGAATGAAACACTGCCCAGACCTGCACCATCTTCACAATCCTTGCTGTACTTCAGCCCATTGTTAAAGCTATTGTGTCAAGACACCTCATTGAGGGTCTTCCCCTTTTTGCTCATCCTCTACTTTACCAAGCATTGATATCCTTCTCCAGGGAATGGTCCCTTCTGACAACATGAGATGAAGTCTGGTCAGTTTCTCTTCTAAGGAGCAGTCTGGCCACACTTCTTCCAAGACAGATTTGTTCACTTTTTTGACAGTCTATGGTATTTTTAGTATTCTTCCCCAACATCACAATTCAAAGGCATCAATTCTTCTTTGGTCTTCCTTATTAGGAGCTCTGGTAGCATAGTGCCAAAGGCACTTGACTGCTAGCCAGAAGGCTGGTGGTTCAAACCCACCAGCCACTCCTCGGAAGGAAGATTGGGCAATCTACTTCTGTAGTGATACTGCCTTGGAAACCCAAGGAGGGGTCGCTATGAGTCGGGTCCGACTCAATGGCATATAACAACAACAACATTCATTGTCCATCTTTCACATGAATATGAGGTGATTGAAAATACCTTGGTTCAGGTCAGGCTCACCTTCGTCTTCAAAGTGCTCTTTAACACTTTAAAGAGTTCCTTGCAGCAGATTTGAACAATGCAATACATAATTTCATTTCTTGACTGCTTTTTCCATGGGTGCTGATTATGGATCCAAGTAGAATGAACTCCCTGGCAACTTCAGTCTTCTCCATGTACTGTGATGTGTTGCTTATTGGTCCATTTATGAGGATTTTTATTTTCCTTCTATTGAGGTGTAATACATACTGAAGATTGCAGTCTTTGATCTTCATAAGTAAGTGCTTCAAGTCCTCTTCACTTTCAGCAAGCAAAGTTGTATCATCTGCATGTTGCATGTTATTAATTAATCTTTCTCCAATTCTGATGCCAGGTTCTTCTTCATATAGTCAGCTTCTCGGATTATTTGCATATAGATTGAATAACTAGAATGAAAGGATACAACTCTGACACACATTTTTTTCAGATTTGAAACTATTCAATACCCCCCCCCCCTTTTTTTAAATTGTGATTTGGGTGAAGGTTTACAGAGCAAATATACTTTCCATACAGCGGTTCACATATACTTTGTCGCATGACATTGACCACAGTTTACCACAATGCAACAGCTCCCCTCCCACTTCCTCCCCATAGTTAC
>NW_006921603.1:19837190-19837740 GCF_000298275.1 Orycteropus afer afer | reverse complement strand
TAAGAGAAAAAAGGTTGAGAAGGCGAATAATGAAGGAAAAAAAAATGGGAAAAATGCAAAAAGAAAAACAAGGAACAGGGTTAACCATGAGAAAAATGGTGGTGGTGGGGGGACACTTAAATTTTAAAAAAATTAAATAAATAAAAATTCAACAAGGAAGAGGGAAAAGAAAAAATGCTGAAAACTAGCACCTGCGAGGGGAAGATTAAGAATAATAATAAAAAGGACAAAAGTATTATTAATAATAGTTGTTTTAAAATAGACAAATACAAGCAAACTAATCCCTAGAAAAAAGAAAGCGAGAAAGAAAAAAATAAAAAAAGAGCAAAAGAAAATAATATCGTTGGAGGACATGGCAGGGCACCCAGGCTCCGTCTGAGCACACAGACTGTGATGGATTTCCTGTGCGTCCAGTAGGTAGGTGAGACTGTGGGATGGCCGCACCGCCATTCACAAAGCAGGTGTGGGGTATAAGAGTAACAAGAGGAATGTGGTACCTTTTCAGTCTTGCAGGTCCGGAGTGACCTTGGGGTTGCTGGAAAGCAGAACA
>NW_006921603.1:19821478-19836750 GCF_000298275.1 Orycteropus afer afer | reverse complement strand
CGGTGGGCTGGGAGAGAGACTGAGCATTTTTTCCTGAACTTGAATTGTAGCCTGTGGTGCTTCCCTAATAAACCCCATAATCTGTGAGCTCTGTGTGGCCACTGCAGTGAATTATCGAACCCAGGAGAGAGGTGGTGGGTGCTTTGGGAGGAACGGTTGGTGAAAGTCCTGGAGGGAGGCAGCATGTCTGGCCTTGCAGTAATAGGCCTTGGGCTATTGATGGTGATTCTAACTTCCTCTTGTGGGGTTCTAGGAGGTCAGAATATGTGGCCTCCTTGCTGTTTTTGCAGATGGCAAAAGTCCACTGCTCAGCCCGCCTTTCTCTTCACCTTCTCCATTTATTCCCCACCCACCAGAGCAGTCCTCTGTGCAGTCCCTGGCTAGCAGGGCTTATTTTTAGGTTAATTCTTAGGTCCTACCATCACTCAGGAATCTCCAAGCTGTCTGTGCCATCAGGATCGCTGCCAGACCGCAGCTCCATATGTCTCTTTTCTTGGTGTTTTCATGCAATTTCTTCTGCTAGTTGGGGTTAAGTCCACTTCTATATCCTCCCCTTCAAGGCTCAGGGGTCCAAGATTATCTTCTCTGTCTGTGTTAATTGGTTTCCCTTTTCTTTGTTGAAGAGGGTCTGTGCAGTCTTTCTGCCTAGTCCGTTATCTTGCTGGAACTCCCAATACCCCCTTGTTTTGTTCCAATGACTGCCTCTTGGTCTATGTGCATGTTCCTCATGAGCACAATTAAGTGTCTGGAATTCCCATTCTTTGCAATGTTATCAATAATTTGTTATGATCCACAGAGTTGAATGCTTTGCATAGTCAATAAAACACAAGTAAACATCTTACTGGCATTCTTTGCTTTCAGTCACAATCCACATGACATCAGTAATGCTATCTCTCATTCCACATCCTATTCTGAATCCAGCTTGCATTTCTGGAAGTTCCCTGTTAATATACTGCTGCAAAGATTTTTGAATTATCTTCAGCGAAATTTTACTTGTGTGTGATATTAATGATATTGTTCGATAATGACCACATCCTGTTGGATCACCTTTCTTTGGAATGGGTGCACATATCTATATCTCCTAGTTGGCTGGCCAGGCAGGTGTCTTCCAAATTTCTTGTTATAAATGAGTAAGTGCCTCCAGTTCTGCCTCCATTTGTTGAAACATCTCAATAGGTATTCTGTCAATTCCTGGAGTGTTGTTTTTCTATAATTCCTTCAGTGCAGCTTCGACTTCTTCCTGCAATACCATTGGTTCTTGATCATATGCTACCTCCTGAAATGATTGAACATCAACCAATTCTTTTAGGTAAAGTGATTATATTCCTTCCATCTTATTTTGATGCTTCCTGATCATTCAATATTTTGCTAGTATCATTCCATATTGTAACCTGATGCTCAGATTTTTTCTTCAGTTCTTGAAGTTTGAGAAATGTTGAGTGTGTTCTTCCCTTTTGGTTTTCTAATTCCAGGTCTTTGCACATTTCCTTACAATACTTGACTTTGTCTTCTCCAGCCACCTTTTGAATTATTCTGTTCAGCTCTTTTATTTCATCATTTCTTCCATTCGTTTTAGCTATTTTACATTCAAGACCAAGTTTCAGAGTCTCTTCTGACATCCATTTTTGTCTTTATTTCCTTTCCTATCTTTTCAATGACCTTTTGCTTTTTTTTGTGTATGATATTCTTGACGCCATCCCACAACTCATCGGGTCTTTGGTCACTGGTGTTCAATGAGTCAAATCTATTCTTCAGATGGTCTCTAAATTCAGATGGGATGTATAACCAAAGCAAAATTGAGTGGGATATTGGACAGAAATTTAGGATTAATATCCAGTCACACTAGATCTAAATTTTACTTTGAAACAGAGTGAATTAAATAATTGCTAGGTATTTTCTGTGTGTCAATGCAGACAAATGGCTTCTGAAGAATGGATAGAGGAGTGGGAGTTTTCTCGATGGAGTTGCTCAACAGAGGCCAGGCAGATCAGACAATGTGGGTAAGCCTTGGATGGGATGAGACTTATGACTGGGTTATTTTTACAATTTAATCCAGCTCTAAAATTCTTTGAAATGAAATCTACACAGAAGTTGACTTACCATGTAGTAACCCATGTTCATTTCTCAGAAGTATCTCCTCAAAGTAGCTCACCAGGACTAAAATGTCTTTTTGAAATTTTTATTTTATGTATGAATTTTAATCATTTTTATTTAAATACATATTACAATCAATGAAACAATCCAAGGAATTATAAAGAAAACAATCCCTGCCTTGTGGTAACCCGTTTTAACAGTGTGATATACACAATTCCATGTTTTTCTCCTTTCTCTATGAGTATACACACATACATATATATCTTATAACTATCACTCATCTATCTATCATCTATCATATACTTTACAAAATAGGATCATAGGACAAACATTTTCTAGCAAGGTGCATTTCTAACTTCAAAATAACACTGTGACATCCCTCTAGATCAGGAGATATCAGTCTAACTTATTTTTTAAAATAACTTGATATTTTATTGCCTTGAGTCCCAGAGTGTGGCCTGAAGACCTCTTTCTCAGGATAAAGTCTGAAAAGTCAAATCTATTTTCATTATAATACTAAGACATCATTTGCCTTTTCCCTCAGGCTAACTTTGGCACAGATGGTTCAAAAGCAATGGTGGCAGTCATCCCACACCCTAAAAAAACCAAAGAACCCAAACTCACTGCTGTTGAGTTGGTTTGACTCATAGTGACCCCTCTTTGGGTTTCTGAGGCAGTATTTCTACAGAAGTAGATTGCCCAATCTTCCTTCCAAGGAGTGGCTGGTGGGTTTGAACTGCCAGCCTTCCGGTTAGCAGTCAAATACCTTAGGCACTATGCCACCAGAGCTCCTTCCCACACTCTAGTAGTCAATATATTCTTTACAACAAGTCATTCTCAGTTTCACTTGAGAATTCCCTGGATGAAGCAGGAAAAATTCGTTATATTAAATCTAAGCCATTTAGTACGTGTCTTCAGCATTCTGAGTGATAAAATTAAAATCTGCATGAAGCATTTTTGTTGCATACTGAAGTATGATGATGGTTTTAAGGAAGGATTTGTGAGGTTAAAACGACTATTTTTTCCATGAAGCACCTTTCTTTATTTGTTTAAAGAAAGACTAACAAACTATGATTATTTAGATTTAATGTTCAAAGTTAAACAAACAAAAACCCACTGCCATCAAATCGATTCTGACTCATACCAACCCTTGAGGACACAGTAGAACTGCCCATAGGGTTTCCAAGGCTGTATATCTTTACAGAAGCAGACTGCTCATCTTCTGCAGAGTGGCTCGTGAGTTAGAAGTGCTGACCTTTTGGTTAGCAGCTGAATGCTTTAACCACTGCATCACTTAAGGAAATAAAAATTAGAAAGTAATGAGATAAGCCTGTCACATCAAGAAAAACAACTGTCAGTATCTTTTGCTGGTGTTAGAATTCAAGGTTTCAAGCAATTTTGGAAAACTTTTATCTACTATTGTGATCATTGATGGTAATATTAATGAATTTGATATTTTGATCTTATGTAATGAAATGTGTCAACATTTGGAAGATGTGCATAGTTCAGTGAGCCAATCTTTTCCAAACAATCAATGAATGATGCTTCAAAATCATAAAATGGTAAAAGATCCATCTAAACTGCAAGATAAAGATTTTAATCTAATAGAGTACATAGATTCTACATTGTAAGTATCCATTAAAAAACAACTACTTGTTGAATTTTGGAATAAAATAAAAAAAGAATATCCAAAGCAAAGCAAAAAACTATTAAAATACTTTTCATTTTTCCAACTAAATATGTGAGACTGAATTATCTACATATTTTTCAACCAACACAACATACAGCAACAGACTCAATGAGAAAGCCACTATGAGATTTAAGCTGTCTTTTATTGAGTTAGCTATCAAAGACTTGCAAACATAAAATGATATCTATCATTCTTCTGCCTCAGTGTTTTTAATGAAAATATAGAAAATTTTCATAAAATTTGTCATTTATGTTAACATGATGTATGTTTATTATTTTAAAATAAGTTAATAGATATTTAAAAAATTTCTCAGTTTCAAATTCCAATACAATAACTATTGATAGATTCAACCTATATAGACAAAAACTCTTTAAAGTTCTTAAAAACTTTATATTAAATCTAAAGGCATTCAGAGATCAAAAGTTTGAGTATTAGAGGAAAATAAAAAACTTTGAGAACTTCTACTCTATAGTTTGTATTGTCACAATTTGTTTAAGGACTGCATTACTGGATATTCATTAATAGATTTTCAGTATTTGCTGTTACCAAGCTACAATGCAATAATAAGCCTTATTCAGATATACTTACTTACTGATGCTTTTATTCCCGTGGCACAGTTTACCAACTTGCTAGTGGAAAGAACTTTTTTTTTTTTTTCAGTACAGGTAGTCCTCGACTTATGATGGATGGGGTTCCATTCCCTCGTCTCTGTCATAAGTTAGTTCTGCTGTAAGTTGAATACCTCTTTTCTTTTTTTTAATTCATTATTATTTTCTTTTATTATCAGTATTTTTATAAATCCAATTTATATTAGTCTTTTGAGATTGGAATAACTCAGCTTCAAATTAACATCTGATGTTTCTAGTAGTATGAAAGAAACACTGAATATGATCTTGCTATATAGGCCTGGTCTACAATGAAGTCAGCGTCATTGTGGTAACTATGAAGTTGACTCAAAAGGGCTGTTGGGCACTTGTGCAATTCAACTGTCATATGTTGTCAGAGTTGAACATTGCCCACATTTCCATCTGTTATTACTCCTGACTCTGAATTCATTGTAGGTCAGGTGATATAGCCTGCTATATGGCAGTACTTTGAACAGTGAATCACAACATTCAACTCTTGTGAGCGGGCATCTGAGAATGATAACATCAGCAAATTATGCACTGCAATATTGTATGTAGTACTTACTGCTAATGGTAAAATGTACCAAAACGAAAAAACTGATGGTCTTATGTGCAGTTCATAGTAGCATTGTAAGTTTGGGACTACCCGTACATGTTTATTTGTTGTAATATATATATATATATATATATATATATTTAGGTACACAGGGAAACAGAAGAAGAATAGACCCTAGTCTGTTTCATAGACCCTTCATAGTCTCTTTAGTTCATCTTTAGTTCAATAAATCCTGTAGCCATTTTTTTTTAAGACTAGGAAATGCAAGAAGCACAGAGAATTACAAAACAATATTAAAGCTCCACTCTCCTACATATTTCTAAAGTAACAACATAACTTTTATTCAGTTTTTTTTTTTTTAATTTCTGCCAGAAAAAACTCATGTATATACTGAATTCATGAAGTGTAACTACTAATATAAATAGCTTGCTCTTTATCTATCTATATTTATACCTAAACCTCTACATATACATCTCTGTCTCTCAGACTTTAAACACTTTACCAAAATTTCTAGTTGGACACATAACTAGAGTGCATTTCCCAGCACTCTTTCCATGACCTGTGATCATGTGACTGTATTCTAGCTAAATAATGTGAATAGTAGTGATGTGTGCCACTTCCACCAAGATGGAGAAAATGTCATGTGCAAATGCATCAAAGCCACCGAATGCCAAGATTATTAGGAGCCACCAGAAGCTAAGTAAGAGGAATGGAATAGTTCCTCTTTCTGAGCCCACGAAGGAATCAACAGAGCTGATAACCTGACTTGCAGCCTGCAGAGCTTTGAGATAATAAATTCCTTTTCTTTAAAGCCATTCACTTTGTGGTATTTTGTTATGGCAGCCCAAGAAACCAGACACTGTTCTACACCTCACTGTTGTTGCTTTTGTTTAATGTATCTTGGAGATCTCCCAATAGCGGCCCAGTGTGTATAAATTAAAGTTAAACACATGCTAAGAGATTACCATTTTAGAAGTTTTTATTAATGTCATTCCCACTTGAAATGTAAGAAAGTGACTATTTCTCTATATCCTCACCTGTATATATTAGTATACTTGCAAAAATTTGCAGTTCGTGTAAGTTAAAACCGAGTATCATTTTTTATTTAAATTTGCATTGCTTTGTCTGTTGTGGAGTGATAAGATTTCATATTTATTGGCACTTGTAATTCCTCTTCTGTAAATTAGCCTGTTAATATCTTTAATTTATAATTGTTCTCTAAATATTTGAAGCTTTTTTATATTAATGATACTAACTCTTTGGCAGTCATTTGAGTCATATTTTGCCTCTGTCTTTTGAATGTATTGACTTTTAGGATGCCTCTTGCAAACAATGTCTATCTTTTCCCTTATGGTGTCTGGATTTTCTGTTTTATTCTTGCAAGACAGTGCAAACATTTTCTTAAACTTAATTCTAATACTGCTATTGTTTATTCTTTGCATTTAAAGCTCTAATCCCTTTTATATTTATTTTTGTGTAGTGTGAGGTAAATGTTTTATTATCTTTCAGATGAATAGCAAATTTTGCTTGAATCACTGATTAAATAAACCATTCTTTTCCCATTGAGATTTCAAATGTCCTTTTAGTAATATGTTAAATTTCCTTTACATTTGGAAATATTATGGTGCCCTTTATTCTGCTCATTGACCTATTTATCCTGAATTAACCCCATAATATTTCAGCTGTAGTAGTTTTACGGTAAGTTTTAATATCTAGTAAGAAAAGTTGCCCTTCACTATAGGTTTTTCTAATATTCATCACTATATTAAACATATGACCTTCCATACGGATTTTATAATCATGTTATCCCATTCCAGAAGACTCCCACTGAATTTATGATTTAAATTGTTTTATATTTATACAACAATTTAGAAAACATTTATAGTCTATGACATTAAGAATTTCCATTTAAATATATTACTATAACAACAAAGTTATCACTTTAAGGGGCCCTGGTGGTGCAGTGGTTAAGCCCTCAGCTGCTAACTGAAAGGTTTTTGGTTTCAACCCACCGGCCACTCTATGGGAGAAAAATGTGGCAGTCCATTTCTATAAAGATTTACAGCCTTGGAAATCGTATGGGGCAGTTCTGCTGTGTTCTATAGAGTGGATGTGAGTTGCACTCAACTCAACATCAATGGGTATGGGTTATTGTAGTAACATTTTATAATTCTATTTATATAGTTTCCATACCTATCTGTTTACGTTCTTGGTGGGCACAGTTTACTCTTGGCTACTAACCTAAAAGTTAGAGGTTTGAACCCACCCAGAAGCACCAAGAAAGAAAAGCCTGGCAGTGTGCTTTCATAAAGATTAGAGCCAAGAAATTTCTAGGTGAAGTTCCACTCCGCAACACATGGGGTTGCCATAAGTCAGCAGTGACTCAACAGCAAACCTTTTTTTTTTAATCTTTCTATTTAAATTCTTTTTTTCTTTTTGCCACTGTAAGTAAGACTTTTTCCCAAGTCCATTTCTAAATGCCTGTTGCAGTACAAATAAAATTTCTTAATTTATGTGTATTCAACTTCATCCATCTTGTCAAGTTATTTTATTAAACTGAACGGCTCTTATACTAGTCTATCTTGGGTTGTTTACATATCGAATATCATCATCTAGTAAGGAAAAAGTAATTTTTGTCTCTTTCCAATATTTAAGCTGATTTATCATATCCTTGTCTTATTATAAAGAAGCTCTGGTGGAACAGTGCCTAAGGCATTTGACTGCTAACCAGAAGGCTGGCGGTTCAAACCCACCAGCCACTCCTCAGAAGGAAGGTTGAACAATCTACTTCCATAGTGATACTGCCTCAGAAACCCAAGAAGGGGTCACTATGAGTTGAGTCCAACTCAACAGCACATAACAACAACAACAGTCGCTCTGTGGAAGAAGATCTGGCAATCTACTTTTGTAAAGATTTACTACCTTGGAAATCCAATGGGGGTCACTACGAGTTGGAATCGACTTGATACCAGTGAGTTTTTTTTTTTTTAGTTTTGTCTCATTATATTTTCTGTTATTCAAAATTATTTTTTGAGGTCTAATTTGCCAAGCACTGGTCTAGGTGCTGAGGAGGAGGCACTGAATAAAAAAGACAAATGGAGCATATATTCTAACAGGAATTCAGTGTAAAAGTATTAGATAAATGACTGATGTTGAGAAGAAAACAAAGTATGAAAGGGATAGAAAGGGCTGGGAGTTGGAGAGAGGAATAAATTTTAGATAGGGTGGCCAGGCTAAAGAAGACCTCATTAGGAAGGTGACCACTAAAAGACTGCTTTTTCTTTTTTAAAATTTATTGTGATTTGGGTGAAAGTTTACAGAGCAAATTCATTTCCCATACAGCAATTTAAATACATTTTGTTTCATGACATTGATTGGAATTCTCCACAATGTAATAGCTCTCTTCCCACTTTTTTCCCATAGTTATCTCTTCCTTGTGTCCTTCTTTGTCATGCATTCCTGCCCCCTGAGCTCTCTCCCTGTACAAATACTGCCCTTCTGTTCTCCCATGATTGATCATTCTAAGGAGTGTATTTACCTAGTGTAAATGTTCACCCTATATGCCTATTGTTTGGCTGGAAGCCATGGGAGTGAGTTAAATTCCAGGCCTGAAGGCTAACTAGGGGCCATGATTTTGGAAGTTTCACCAGGCTCTATCAGACCAGTAAGCCTGTTCCCCCCCCCACCAATGATTTTGAGTTTTGTTGCACATTGTTTTCTTACTCTATCCAGGATCTTCTGCATTGATCTCTTTCCCAGGGGTTGACAGTGGTAGTCAGGAACCATCTGGTTCTTCTTGTCTCATGGTCATACAGGCTGAGAATCACATAATCTACCAGTCTCTTGGACTAATAGTTTCCATGCATCTTTGGTTTTCTTCATTCTTCTTTGCTCCAGACGACAGACCAATTTTTGCATCTAGATGGCTGCTTGCAAGCTTTTAAGACCCCAGTTGCTACTTACCAGAGTAGGATGTAGAGCAATGTTTTTGTGTAGTATGTTATGCCAATTGAGCTTGATGCTGACTGTGACCATGGTCTTGAGTCCACAGGGCCACTCACTCCCTCAGAGTGGTTGGCTGTGGTTAAGAAGTTATCATAACTTTGCCCCTTGTTAGCTCTAATATATATATGGATGTTCTTACAGCACATCAAAATGTATGTAGAAATATCATTTGCCAATCTTACATATGTTCATGGGTATATTCGCTTTTGCCTAAACATACCTGATCATTCAGTCTGTCTACCCATATATTTAACTGTAGCTTGATGTTTGTTATCACAGATAATGCAGCATTATGTATGTAAAAGTGTTTATCTTTGTTTTCTGTACCTCTTGTGCACCTCTCTGATAAAAGAATTCTCAGTGATGGTAGTAATGGTAAGCATCTTTCTCATGTTCTTAATTTTAGTGGAAATGGGTTCAATATTTCAGTGTTTAGTATGTTTGTTGATAAACAAACAAATGAATAAACTAAGAAATAATAAATTTATAAATAAATAGTAAAGCAGTTAATATCCTTGATCATTTAAAAGTTTTACTCTAGTGTTCACTTACAGACTTAATTGATCAGAAATGACTTTTGTAGCTTTATCAAACACTTATTCAACTTTTAATGTTTTATCATATGAAGTTTTACTCTTTTGTTAATGTGATGAAGTATGTTGAGAGCCTTCCTTATGTTGAAATCTTCCTGGGATTTCAGAATAAATTGATATTCTTTAAATACCCAGAAGGACTGCATTTGTAAATATTTTATATAGTATCTTCAGATCTGTATTCATAAGTAAAATTGATCCTATATGTTTTGGCAATAAGGATTATTCTAACATTATAACATGCAAGTATTGTCTGTTTAAAAAAAAATAGAAGAAATAAGCTATAATAATATCTTTGCCTGGTAATTTTTAAAAAGTATTGAAGTATAATAGACATATAATCCAAAGTAGGTTGAATAACATATTTAAATGAATAAATAAAATAAACCAACATAGTGCTAAAGAGAGAGCCAAGACATCAGAAGGAAAGAAGCATAAAAACATGTAGAGATTAACAAAAAGAGGCCAAATCTGAGGTTAAATAAAATTTTATAGAAATTTGGATTTGAGGAGAGGTTATTTTTCATTTAAAGGAGGCAATAGTAGGCAACTAACAGCTTTGAAAAGAAAAGTAATCTTGGGTATCACATTACCCAAGATGATGAGTAAAAACTGAAAAACAAAACAAAACAAAACCAAGCAAGAAAGGAAACAAAAACTCCAGCTCAGTTCTTTAGGAATACAGCTTTGGCCAGAGAAAAAAAAATTAGAGGCCGAAGGGAAGCTTCTAGTGTGGGTCAGACATTTTATGAACACTCTCTTTTTCAATCCTTGAGACAAGTGCATGAGTAATGGTCATAATTATAATCATGTTTACCTTTGAGGAAACTGAGGCTCAAGACATTAGCCACTTATCTCAACTATCAAGGGTTGGAAGTTGAACAAGAAGTCTGCCTAGAAAGGTCTGTGCCTTTTTTAAAAAAAAACACAGCTATGTGACAACTTGTTTCAAATGCATCTGGAAGAGAGCTGAGGTGGAACATGTCTGTGGCAATGCTCCCTAGATTGGGTGATGGTGCTAGGGGAATCCACTTCTGCTATGTGAAAGTGACGCACTGGTGAAAATGAAAAGCAGATTGCAGGTGGTTAAAGTGATGACAGTAGCAGAGAAAATCAGAGATAGTGGGGTCAGGCCACTCCTTGAAGAATTTTGGGAATACACATAGTAAATTGTCAATAACTGTTTAAGTGTTGATTCTTCTTAATGCATTTTTTTCTTTTTTTTTTTGAGACTATCTAGAAAGGTCAAATTATGGCCACAAAGAAAGTGTCCATTTCCTAAAACAGCTAGGTTTAAAAGGTTCTAACTTCTCAACTATTGTTTTTAAAAATCACTTAAATATACTGGATAATTCCCAAGAGTTTTAAAAAATGAATGAGTAGAAGTAATGCTTAATTTCCCAATACATAATCTGTTGGACTCTGTTATAAGGGCTTCCTATTCTTTAAAGTTGTTCTATTAACAATGACAGCACAATGCAGCATTGCAACTTCCATTCAAGATGCTGGCATGTTTTTGAGAAGACTTTACATTTCTTATGCTTTCTGACAGCAGAAGTGGATCTAACAAAAATTTAAAAATAAAGGTGGAAAAAAAGGAAAGACATCACTTTATTTTGGTTTTGGGGGAAAATAAAACTTTCCCTATTGATTTTGAGGGAGAGTTTCCTGCTGACATTCCAGAGCTAATTGAATTTTCAGTAATTTGCTATTAGTACTGTGTATACTTGCTGAAGACTCTGCTAATGAATAATTTATGAAGCAGGAAGATGATGTTAGGTCTCAATGTGGATGACTGCCAAATCTACATCTCTCACCTTGATATTGTTGTAGCTCAGCTCCCTTTCTACTTTTTCAGCTACCTGAGGAAACTCCATGTGAATTTCCCACTATTAACTTAAATTCAACAAGTGTAAAACCATAGCATTCTATTCCTCAAACTCTTTGTATCCACTACCTTATTTTTGTTAACAGGACCACAGATCTCCTAGCTACCTAGACTCAAACCTTCAACTAGCAACCCTACTCTCTACTGAGGGCTGACAAGGCATAAGTATTTAATCCTCCTCCAAGCCCTGTGAAGTAGGTGCCAGCATTATCCTTACTTTGTGATGGGGAAACAGAGGCCAGTGGGGTTAGTAATTTAAATTCACCTAATTGGAGAGTGGGAGCTCAGGACTGACTGTCTTACCTAGGTCTGCAAATATCCAGATCTTGAAACTTTCATCTGACTTGTCATGTTGCCTTAAAATTACCTGTGATTCTTTCCAGTTTACTTAATCATGTAGACTTTATTCTTATAATGTCTTACGCTACTGTCCTGTCCTTTCAACTTTCCATGCTACTACCTAGCTTTGCCTTTCAGCTCTCCGAGGTGGTCTCCCTGCTCTTTATCTGTGTATTCTTCTTAAAGCTTCACTTCATTCATACTATTAGCCTAATGAAAACCTTAGATGGGTGACCATGGTCTGAGTGTAGTTTTCTTACCCAGATATTGGAAGGGTTACTGTGCACCCTTCTGATCTTACTTCTAACCACTTACCTTCATGAATCCTCTATTCTATTCAGTCTAGACTTCTTCCTTTACTCTGAACTCCTCTACCTGTTGAAATTCTACTAATTGCCTTCATGACTTAGATTAAGTGCTACTTCCTTCATAAAGTCTTCCATGGATCCTTCAATCAGATAAAGCTGTTTCGGATTTTTCTCAGGACAATATATTCTAGCCAGTACTGTGGTAACTTGTGCACTTCTCTTATCATCCCTATAGGATTCTAGCTCCTTTAGGGTTTGAACTGTATATTACCATTATCTGTGTAGCTGGTAGCATGTGGTACAGTGAAATACACATAAATTTTCCTTTAAAAGTGAAGATGAACTAACTTTTATTGTTAGGTACTGTCACAGTTGGTGGCCCATGTACTCAAGATGTTTTCAATCCAGTAAGGGAGACAAAACTAATATTCAAAAATAATCTAGAAAACTATTGGGAGCTCCACTGTGAGAGTGAATAGAAGAGAAAATAGGAGGGAAGGCATAGGTGGAGAAAATTTTATAGAAAAGCTGGGACCTGAGTTTGACACTAGAAGGTAAAGAAAGTTGATATAAGTTCAAGGGACATTTGGAAGAGGGAAGAAACATGAGTGAAGCCTCCATTTTAGGGATGGGCACAGCAGACCTGGGACAAAGATGGCACTTTAGGAATACTCATTCATAGGGAAGAATACAGTTCAGTGTTTCAAAGTAAAACAATCTAACTCCCTTAAAATACAGTCTCGTTTATTTAAAAATGTTCAAACACAAGACTGTTTGTGATAACTAGCATTTTTCCAAGTTAGTTGCAGTTAGTTTTGCTGTATATCCCTTTATGGCTATGTAATTGCTAGAAATCATCATTGACTATCTGAGTTACAGTATATAATAATATGGTGGCAAAATGCTTCCTTTTTCTTTAACTGTCATCATATTTTAAGGTTTTGATTTCTAACATAGTCAAACATATATGGTAAGAGGTTATCTCATGGATTAGAATTTAGAACTCTGGAAAAATAAAGCCATTTTTATAATGAGCTTTCTATATACTAAAGAAATGTCTTCATCTGATTTATTTATGCAAAATGATTTTATGTTGTTCCAAAAGGGGAGATGTTCACAAATGAATAATGCAAATAGGAAACTCATTTACTTATCATGCTTGTGATCTAATCCAGATTCAAAACCAGCCTATAGAGATTACCAAATATTGGATGTAATAAATTATTACTCAGACATATTCCCATTAAGGCATTAACAGAAAAAATAAAGAAAATTGATTAATTCATTACTTAAAAAGTCAGGACAAGCAGAAAGAAAGGGATTTAGAAAGTACACATTTTTTGACTATATGCAGTTCTTAGAGAAAAATAAGACATCGGTAATTAGATTGATTATAAAACAATGACTGTCTTTTACATTGTTAATTTTTTTATGTGAATACACATGATTTTTTTCCATAAGACTGGAGCATTGCTAATTTTCTCCATATGTGTATAATTTGCCTTTGACCTTTAACAAATGTCCTTTAAGCAGTCCACTTACCATGCAAGAGCAACGCCATAGCACCATTTTACACACACACAAAGAGTTGAAAGCTTCATAAAAATAAATGATCCATGATACAAGATACATTAACCAGCAGAATAATAAGCTATTTCAGCCCTGTAAATTTTAGTGCCCATCCATTCAAAACCACACTGGGTCACTTTAGGATTAAATTCAGAGGAACAAAATGGTAAATGCACATGTTTTATTTGGTAAGCTGCCAACCATGTATTTTGTGTAAAAGTTTGTTAGCCCAGGAAAACCTATGCAAAGGCACATCAGGCAGTGTACGTTTGAAAAGTGTCTCTTTCCAATATATAATTTTATGTGTTACAGATACATTTACTATTAAGCATCATGTATATTTAATGGCACAATGTCTACTTTGATGCCCTAAAAAGCCTTTGTTCACTTTATAGTTTCCATTATCGAAGAACTAACGTTCAGTTCCCCCACAATTTTGTAAAGTGCAGGCAACCCACAAGAGTTTCTAGTTTTAGCTAGCTGCCCCGTGGGACCACGATACTTGTTATGAAGTCATTAATTCTACCTCAGCAGTTTCAACTGTCAGGTACATGTAACAATAATTGCAGTTAATGAATGCTGCTCAATTTATTAAGTGCAAAATGAAAACCAGTATTCTTTTTATATGCAGCACTGAGGCATATTATCATTTATCATTTGTATGTAACATGTTAAATATTCCACTGTCATTTATTGGACAGTGTATCTAGCCATATTTTTTAAAACATATCTTCATTAAAGGACAATGCAGGAAATTCCAATTCCCTGATAAAGGGGTAATTTAAAAAATTAGTTCCAAAAGCAATATTTAATAAAAATCTACATCTATGAAAAACAGCCTAGTAGAGCCAAAGACTGGTTCCTGTTTTGGATAAACAAGATTCTGTCTTGTGCCACATTCCTCTCCTAAAGTCCTTATAAAAGAATGAGAAAGTCCAAAAGCTTCCAGTTGTTTGAAATATTAGTGTTGTGTCTCACTCCAAGTTATGGCGAGGAAAACTTTTGTATACACAGAAACAGCCTATTTCTTGATTAAAAAAAACAAAACTAAGAACTAGATTTCTTGTTTTCAATCACTCAAAGTAAACTGCATAGACATTTGCAAGAGCAAAGAGAGAAGAATTTCTGAAAACATAAGATGAAAAAGTATCACTTGTAGGATCCCAGAGGCATCTGCTTCCAATATGTATACTCTGACTGTTCAGTTGTCCGATGTGAATAATCACAATTAGCTTATACCGAGGAAGCATCAAATCCTTGATCTGGGCTTTAATAACCTATCAATTTGAAAGGGGGGGGGAAAAGTCTTCATTTATCATTTAGCCATATTGAAATTTAAAAATCTTAATCTTTGTCATACATATAGTGGATTTAATTTTTTTTTAAATTACATGATGCATTGTTGATACTTTCATTAATTGTTGTAGATCCATAAATATGATTTCCTTCAAGCACTGTCCCCATCTGAGTAGATGTTGTTGTTGTTGTTATGTGCCGTTGAGTCAGACCCAACTCATAGTGACCCCTCCTTGGGTTTCTGAGGCAGTATCACTATGGAAGTAGATTGCCCCATCTTCCTTCCGAGGAGTGGCTGATGGGTTTGA
>NW_006921603.1:19775166-19821033 GCF_000298275.1 Orycteropus afer afer | reverse complement strand
CCTCGGAAGGAAGGTTGGGCAATCCTACTTCCCTAGTGATACTGCCTCGGAAACCCAAGGAGGGGTCGCTATGAGTCGGGGCCGACTCGACAGCAAACAACAACAACAACAACAACAACAACAACAATTTGTTATTTGAAGATACTCAATGAAGGTAATTGCTCCCTTGATGAAAAGAAAACGATCATGAAAATATTGTATCTTCTACAATTTTTTGTAAATGGGATCGTTTTATACATTTTCTTTATAAAATACATGCTAATGTTGCACATAATAATTGTTTTAGTCAAAGATTTTCTCTCTCTCTCTCTGTCACACCACACACACACACACAATGGAATATGACCTAATAAATCTTTTCATTAAACAGAAATACGTGTTTTTCCTGCTACTGCAAATTAATTCGCTTCTTCAAAAAGTAGGGGATTGTTGTGCTTTCGGCAGATATTATAGTTACAGTTAACACTTTGGGAAAATCACACAAGTACCTCAGAAATTGTTTTAGTCATCTGTCTACAGAGCTCTGGCTCATACTCTTCTTCTTGCAGATAGTTAGTTAACACATCTTTCAAAATATGATCAACAGTAACCACAGGAAAATGTTTTGTAGGACCTGAAAACACAGACAGAATTTTTCTAAGAATTAATTTCAAACCATATCTGCCCACCCCATCTGCTAATCAAAAGAGTATTGAAACATGTAGGGACATGTAATCTCCTGGGTGGCCTGTATTTAAAGAAAAAAAAAAGTTGTCCTAATTAAGTTTCCAGCCAGGTTCTCTGGAGAAGACAAGAAGATAATGAATTTATACATTTATCAGACTAGTAAAAATGTGTTCAATACTGTTTGATATTCAAAGTCTCTTCCATTCCTGTTCCTAGTGTTAGTGACCCACCTCAAAGTCTCAACATCTTTCTACCTGGGTCCCACGCTTTTTATGTCTCCCTCTCACTACATACTCACTCTCCACACTGCACACAGTGATCACTCTAAAATCCACGTCTTGCTGTTATTCCTCCTCTTAACAAGTTCTGGGGTACAACCCCTGCTCAACCCTATACCCTCTTCTCCCATCACCATGGCTCCCTGTGCATGCTTCTCCAGTCTTCTGGATCCCACTGGGGTTTGAAAGGATAGAGAGACCAGGTGGTGCAAATTATTAATGCTTGGCTGCTAACTAAAAGGCTGGAGGTTGGAGTTTACTCAGAGGCACATTGCAAGAAAGAAGGCCTAGTGATCTGAAAAATCAGCCATTAAAAACCCCACAGAGCACAGTTCTGACATGCATGTGATCTTCATGAGTCACATTCAATTTGATGGCAACTTTTTTTAAAATGCACTTTACTGAAATATAATTTATGTACAGTGAAATACACAAAACTAAAGTGACATAGGTCAATGTATTTATTTTATTTTTTATTTTTTTGCAGTGTTCCCTCTCCTCTCCTCCCACCTCCGGCAACCAACAAAGGAAGTTTCCCTCCATATGTAAACCTTTCCTTGACCCTCCACAGCAACAAACTAATACTATATTCATCCTTCTGTGATTGACTTATTTCACTCAGCATAATGTTCTCCAAGTTCATCCATATTATGCAGTGTTTTGTAGACTCTACATCACTCTTTAGTGCTGCATTGCATTCCATTGTGTGTATGCACCATAGTTTGGTCATCCACTCTTCCACTGATGGGTACATAGGTTGTTTCCACATTTTTGCTATTGTAAATAGTGTGTTGATGAACATGGGTGTGCATATATCTGTTCCTGTCCTGGCTCTCACCTCTCTAGGATATATACCTAGTAATGGGATTGCTGGGTCAAATGGTATCTCCAATTCTAGCTTTCTAAGGAATCGTCATACTGCTTTCCACAGTGGTTGTATCACTTCACAGTCCCACCAGCAGTGTATGAGAGTCTCAATTTCTCCACATCCTTGCCAGCATTTGTTATTTTCTGTCTTGCTGAACCTTGCCATCAGTGCTGGGGTGAGATGGCATCTCACTGTTATTTTGATTTGCATCTCTCTGATGGCCAGTGTTTGTGAGCATCTCTTCATGTATTAGCTGGCCACCTGAATATCCGTCTTGGTGAAGTGTCTATTTATGTCCTCTGCACATTTTTCAATTGGATTGTTAATTTCTTTGCTGTTGTGGCATTGGAGTTTTCTATAAATCTTAGAGATAAGTCCCTTGCCAGATATGTAATTATTGGCAAACATGAATTCTTTGCTGTCATTTGTGTTAAGTGCTTTTTTGTGGAGTTGATTTCTTTGTTCCATATAATTTTCTATGCTGAGCTCGTTTTGTTTATGAATCGTGTTATTACTTCCTTCATTGCTATTGTTTTAGTATCTGCTAAATATTTGTGCTGGTCCTCTTTTTCATTTTGATGTGAAGGTTTATCATTTTTCTTTGAGGTTATCCCATGATGTATAGTTTTCTTCCCAAGTTTAGAAAAGTCCTTTCTATCTTGTAGTTGTCTTGATTTCCCTACCATCTATAAGTTCTGTAACAACATGGTTTTTCCCCTTTTTGGTTTCTAGTTTTCCTCGTTTGTCAATTGATGTCTCTGATTCCCTGTTTACAAACTTGTAGGCTTATTTACTTTGGATAATTCCATAGCTGGGTTGGTTTATGGGTTATGTCATCATGTGTGTTAATGGTCAGTTGTTGTTGGCTTTTATGGCTTCTCTGTCCAAAGGGCTCCCTTTAACATTTCTTGTAAGGTTGGTCTGATTTTAACAAATTCTCTTAATTTCTGCTTATCTGGAAATGTCCTAATTTCACCATCATATCTGAGGGACAATTTTGCTGGGTACATAATTCTTGGTTGGAAATTTTTCTCTTTTAGGGTTTTATATATACCATCCCATTGTCTTCTCACCTGCATGGTTTCTCTTGAGAAATCCAAGCTTAGTCTTATTGGTTGCCCTTTGTAGGTAACTTTTTACTCTTCCCGTGCGGCTTTCATGATTCTTTCTTTGTCTTTGGTTTGGTGAGTTTGATATGATTTGTCTTGGTGATTTTCTTTTGGGCTCTATCTTGTATGGGGTTCATTGGACTTCCTGAATGGATATATTCTCATCTTCCATTGTACCAAGAAAATTCACTTCCAACAAATCTTCAATAATTTTCTCTATGGTTTTGTTTCTTCTGGATTCTGGAATTCCTGTGACACATAGGTTATTCCTTTTGATGGTATCCCACCTGAAACTTAGGCTTTCTTCATTTTGGTTTGATCTTTTTTCAAATTGATCCCTTTCCAAAGAAGTATTCAGGTATTTGTCTTCAATCTCACTCATTCTGTCTTCCAATGATTCAGTTCTACTCCTTTGCCTATTCAGTGTCTTATCTATTTCTGAAAATTTAGTATTAATCTTCTGGATTTATGTGTGAAGATTTTGTATCATTTCTAATTTTTCATTATTTTGTCATTTTGTTCTTGTACTGTCTTTTGAAATTGTTGTAGGGTTTTCTCTGTGTTTTCCTCAATTTTGTCAGTGTTTTCCTTGATCTGCCTCTCTATTCATTGAAGACACCTAAATGTAATTCTTTTAAATTCATTGGGAGTTCCAATGCTGCATCTTACTCAGGGATGTGTTTTGGGTCTGTATCCTGTTCCTTTGTTTCTCCTGCTTTATCTTGCTTCTTTGTGTGGACTGTGCTTTTCTGTTGTCTCTGAGACATTCTGACGTTTTTGTGTTTATATTTAATTGGTGATTTTATGTTGGAGTGACTTGCCTATGATTTTTGTTTTCTTTGTATGTTTGTACATTATCTACGTAAGCAGGGTACTGTGCTTTGCTCCTCAATTTGCTAGCTGACAGCACTCATACACTCATCACCTGTCTCCTTTCCTATTGTCAGCCTCTCGTATGTCCCTGCTGTCCTTGGTAAACAGAGCCTATTCTTAGGTCCTTGGAATCCTAATGAGAATGCTGTCACTTTAAAATCCAAAAGGGCTGCCACTTTTAAAGATTCAAAATGGCTGTATCCTTGGTCACTTTAAATATCCAAAATGGCCACCACTTATAAACATTCAAGATGGCTGCGCCCTCAGTCTCTTTAAATATCCAAAATGGCTCCACACATAAACCATTAAAATGGTTGCACCCTCTGGACAGTGGAAAGTCCATAGCTCAGGTTGTCTCCCTCCTTATTGTTTCCCTTCCTGGCTATAGCCCATCAGCACAGTTGCCCCTGCAGCCTGTGGCAACCAAGGCTGATCTTTAGGTCAAGTGTCAGGTCCCAACACCACTTGGAAATATTCAGGCTGTTGGTCCTGTCGAGTAGCTGACAGTCAGCAGCTCCAATCATCTCCATACTCCCTGTTTTTGTTCAAGTTTTTCCACTAGCTGGTGCCTAATCCACTTCTGTATAGTTCCTTTCAAAGCTCAGGGCTCTGGGATTATCTTCCGTATCTCTGTCAATTGGTTTCTCTTTTCTTTGCTGAAGAGGGTCTGTGTTGGTTGTCTGCCTATTCTTCCATCTTACCGAATGTCCCAATCTTTTCTACTATTTTTTTTTCCCCCAAAATGGAACACCCTTCTTCACCTTGCTTGTCTGAAAAATACTATTAATTTTGCAAGGCCAGCTCAAATGTGTTCTTCTCCAGGCAGCCTTTCACCTCCCTTTTGGTTGAAACAATCACGATTCTCTGTACTCTCAATACACTGGGTCGCCATTGCTACCCTGGCTCCCAACACTCTTGAATATATAGCCAAGGCACTCTTACCTCTCTTCGCAGTGAACTAGTAAGCAGGGTTATATTTTATTCTCTTCCTGCTAAAGGTATAAAAAACTTTTCACACATAATTTCTGAACATAAATAGAATTAAATATTTCATAGACAATTATCACAACACAAATAAAGGCTATATTTTATTGAGCATTTTCTGTGTTAGGCACTGTTCTATGTATACTTATTACCTTATACAGTGTCTCAATAATTTGGAAGTGAATACTATTGCTATCCCCATTAAAATATGTTTTTAATTTAATATTAGTGAGATGATGAGTTAAATGCTTAAAAAAATGAATTTTCAGAGGTTTAAGTACATTGAGAAACTTGCTCAAGATCACACATGGGGTAGAGCTGGGATACACATTCAGTTTTACTTAACTAAAGAGTTTATATTTATAATCACATTGAGTCCACATTCACAGCAGTAGCTTGAGATGGGTCTGCTTCTCCCTGCACTTGAGGAATCCTTCGTACACTGCCTGAGGACATTAGCCTCCTCATCGCTCTGGTGATATGCCCCTGTCATTACATGTACATGTGTGAAGGGACTGGCAATCATTATTTGAAGAATTGATATGGAAGAAGGGATAAGATCAATAATTATATCTGATTCTACTTAATAGTTAAGCAGCATCACAATAAACTGAGAAAAGACTGAAGTTCTCAGTGATTTCATATTATTTGGATCCACCATCAGCACCAATGAAAGCAGCAGGCCAGAAATCAGAGGATGTAACGTACTGGCAAATCTGCTGCAAATGACCTCGCTAAAGTGCTAATGAGTAAAGATGTCTCTTTGAAGACTCAGGTGCACCTAACCCAAGCCATAGTATTTTCATTCACCTCATATGCATGTGAGAGCTGGACAATGAACAAGGAAGACCAAAGAAGAGTTGTTGCTCTTGAGCAGTGGTGCTGGTGAAGAATGCTGAAAGTACCAGGGACTGCCAGAAGAACTAACAAATCTGTCTGGAAAGAAGTGCAGCTAGAATGCTCCTTAGAATCAAGAATGGCAAGACTTTGTCTCACCTACTTTGGTCATGTGGTCAGAAGGAACCCTCCCTGGAGAAGGATATCATGCTTGGTAAAGTGGAGGGTCAGCAAAGAAGGGGAAGGCCTTCAGTGAGATGGATTGACACAGTGGCTGCAATGATAGGCTCAGGTATAGCAAGGATTGTGAGGCTGGCACAGGACCAGGCAGTGTTTCATTCTGTTGTACAGAGGGTTGCTATGAGATGGCGCCAACCTGACAGCACCTAACAACAGGAACAACATTTTAATAGTTGTCAGTATAGTTTAATAAGTGTTTATTTTTAATGACTGTCTCTGTCAGGGTTTCAGGAAACATGGCATACTCAAGTTAGAATAATTCCAAGAGGCTTTAGTAAAGGGATTCTTTAGGGAGGTCCACCACACATACTGCAGAAATTGTAAAAATTTTCTAATTCTTCATCTTTGACATTAGTGGTTGGTGTATAGATTTGAATAATAGTCATATTAACTGGCTTCCTATGTTAACTGTATGGATATTATCTTATGACTGTATTATCCTATCACCCATTGTACTTCAAGATGTGTCTTCAAATGTTCCTTTTGTGATGAATCTGATGACATTCCTCTTCAGTTTTTTGTTTCTGGCACAGTAGACCATGATTGTCTGATTCAAAATGGCCAATCTCAATCCATTTTGGCTTACTAATGTCTAGGATATCTATCTTCAAGTGTTCCATTTCAGTTTTGACAACTTCTAATTTCCATAAACTCAGACTTTATACATTCCACATTTCTATTATTAATGGATGTTTGCCTTTGTTTCTTCTTATTCTGACTCATGCTGTATCAGTGAAAGAAGGTCCCCAAAACTTTGCTTCATCCATGTCCTTAGGGTAGACTCTTACTTAAAGGAGACAGCTCTTCCCCAGCTGTATTTGGAGTATCTCTCCATGGGTATTTGTAAGGGTAGTCCATGGGTATTTGTAAGGTTTTTGCTGGCCAGTTTTTACCAACTTCTGCATTTTGAAATTGATCAAATATGTAATCAAGATGCATGGTAATTACTGGTGACTGGAATGAGAAAGTTGGAAACAAGAAAGACCTATAGTCGGAAAATGGATTTGGTGGTAGAAATGACATAGCGATTGGATAATAACAGAAGCAGATTACACAATAAGTAAGGTAAGCACCATTTTATTTGTGCTTACTTACTAATTTATAGTGAACAGTGTCACATGCTTTTTTGTGGTGAAACCAACGTGAAATTGTTCACCACAGATTAGCAAATAAGCATAAGTAAGCTTGAGCATACCTTGCTTACTGTGCTCTCCATCTCTGTCAAGAACTGTAAATTTGAAAAAAGACTTTTATTCTGTAGGTGCTGTGGGGTTAGGATAGAGACATATGCCAGCCATAGTTAGAAAAATAATCTTTGAAGTGGTGAAACAATTTGAAATTGTTCACTACAGATTAATAAATAAGCACAAGTGAGCCTGTGCTACCTTGCTTATTGGGTAATTCGCCAATGTGTAATAGAATCTTGCAAGACCAGTCACCTAGTCTTTGGAAATACCTTTTTTCAACAACATAAACAGCGACTATATATGTGAACATTACTGGATGAAATATACAGCAATCAAATGATTAAATCTACAAAAAGAGACTACCACTCATCTGTCAGTTTGTCATACTGGTGGCTTGCATGTTGCTGTGAGCATGGAGGCTATACCACTGGTATTCCAAATAGCAGCAGGGCTACCAATGGTGGACAGGTTTCACTGGAGCTTCCAGACTAAGACAGACTGGGAAGAAGAAAGGATACATCTGCTTCTCAAAGAATTTGCCAGTGAAAACCTTTCAAATAGTAGTGGATACATTAGTGGCTGTCCAATATATTAGTGGCAGCAATGATGAGCTTGCTATAAATGATGAGCTCACATATAGCAAGGATTGTGAGGATGGCACATGACTGGACTGCTGTGCATAAGGTTGCTATGAGTCGGAGCCTACTTGACAGCACCTAAGAACAACAACAGTGGAAAGAGACAGTAGAGAAGCTCAATATCATCTGTCAGAACAAGACCAGGATCAAACTGTGGAACAGATCATCAATCGGTTATATGCAAGCTCAAGATGAACCTGAAGAAAATTAAAACAAGTCCATAAGAGCCGAAGTAAGACCTGAATTTTCCCACCTGAATTTAGAGACCAGCTCAAGAACAGATTGGACAAATTGAACATTAATAATCAAAGACTAGATGTGTTGTGGGATGACATCAAGGACATCACACATGTAGAAAGCAAAAGGTCATTCATTAAAAAGACAGGAATGAAAGAAAAGACCAAAATGGATATCAGAAGAAACTCTGAAATTTGCTCTTCAAAGTGGAGTAGCTAAAGTGACTAGAAGAAATGATGAAGTAAAAAAGCTAAATAGAAGATTTCAAAGGGCAGCTTAAGAAGATAAAGTATAGTATTATAATGAAATGTGCAAGCATTAGGAATTAGAAAACCAAAAGGAAAGAATACGCTCAGAATTTCTTACTAAAAGAACTGAATGAAAAATTCAAGCCTTGAATTGACATTGTGGTGGTTGTTTGTGTGTCAACTTGGCTGGGCCTGCAGAGTGGCTGGGCAGCTGGTGGTAGTTATTCCCCATGATGAGACTGGCAATCAACTCCATGGTGGGATCTACCACAAGCAGCTAAGTAGCTGTTTTGGGTATGTGGTCTGCTTCCCATATATAAGAAGCAGCTTTGGGAATGGTCTCTAGCTTATGGCACGCTTGGACCCTGCATGTAGCTGTGTTGTTGTCCAGCAGCCTGCCATGCTCTGCCGACCTTGGGACTTACAACGGACTTGAATTAATGGCCTAACATGTGGTTTGGTAACATTGGGACTGTGCCATTTTATTTGTCGACCTTGGGCTTGTTAGCCTCAGCAGCCAGTAGCTACCTGAGTGAAGAGATGTTTCTAGCTTCAATGGGCCAGGAGCAGGAGGCAGAGCTGAAGCCCAAGGTCAAGAGGCTTTCACTCAGCCCCTAGAGCCTGGCACTTTGAACACGGACTTCTAGCCCCCCGAACTGTAAGAGAATAAACTCCTATTTGTTCAAGCCATCCCATTTGTGGTATATTCCTGTCAGAGTGACACTAGATAACCAGAACAGGCATACTGAATGATTCTATGGGGAAAATATTGAAAAATGTAAAAGAAAAAAAAAAAAAAATCAAAAGAAAATGGAAGAGAAGAGGAAGGAAAATCTCAGACTATTTGGGGGTCACATAGCGATCTGGGTGAGGGGAAGAATGGTATGGAAAGAGTCTGTGACCAGCATGGTGACACTGTAGAAAGGAAAGACACTGAAATGTACACAAAAGATATAGACAACAGAGGCAAATACTATTACATACACACCACCACAATATCACTAGCACCAAATACCAGGCTATGGATTACTGCATAGACAGGTGAGAAAAGCAGGTAGGAGTAGATGAACAGAAATATACCCCAGATCAAGGATAGATTTCGTTGAAGATAATCTTACATATGCACTTGTGCTATAAAATTAGCCACATATGTACAGAACACAGGGTTGGAGTAACTTCTCAGAGACAACCAAACATCTTGTAAGAGAGAATCACCAGGCGTGGGGGCTTGGAACCATAGTCTCAGGGGACATCATGTTCAATTGGCACACATAGTTCATAGAAATTTTGTTCTACAGCTACTTTGGTGAATAGTGACTAGGGTCACGTGCAACTATTTGTCTCCTCTTGTCTGGAGCAAAGAAGAGTGAAGAAGATCAAAGTAATCTGGAAATAATTAGGCCAAAGATAATGGACCATGAGGACCTCAGCCACCACAACCAGAGACCAGAAGAACAAGATGGTGCCTGGCTACCAATGCCAACCACTCAGAAAGGGATCAAATCTGGAGACCCTGGATTGAGTGGGAGGAAAAATATGGAAAAAAATTAAAAAACACAAAAATGACCAGAATTGCTGGTCAGAGAGAGACTGGTGGAACCCCTGAGACTATGGCCCCGGGTGATCCTTCGGGCCTAGAAATGGACTCACTTACATGGATTGGCTCTCAGCCCAACAGTAGAAAGACCTACCTATAGAACACCTACCCCAGGTTGATGCACCCCCCTGCCCTGGGGAGATGCACCCCTTGGATCAATCAGCCATGAGACACAAGAGGGGTAGCACTCACATAGAGGGAAGGCTGGACAAACAGGAATGCATGGATGAGAAAGGCACAGGGAGGGGGTGCTCCCAGAGGGGAGAGAGGAGGAGAGATTTTTATGGTACAGGACAGTAATCAGGGCCATGAAATCAGATGTGCATGAACTGTTGAATGTAAAACAAGTTTGCTATGTAAATTTACACTCAAGGCACAATAAAAATTAAAGAAAAAAAGAAGATGGAAGGAATAGAGTTACTGTACAAAAAAGAACTGTTTGACATTCAATCATTTCAGGAGGTACCATATGATCAAGAACTGATGGTATTTAAGGAAGAAATCCAAGCTGCACCAAAAGCTTTGGCAAAAAGCAAGGCTCTAGGAATTGAAGGAATACCAACTGAAATGTTTCAACAAATGGATGCAACATTGTAAATGCTCGCTTGTCTATGACAAGAAATTTGGAAGACAGCTACCTGACCAACAGACTGGAAGAGATCCATCTTCATGCCCATTTCATAGAAAGGTGATCCAACAGGATGCAGAAATTAATGAACAATATCATTAATACCCCACACACAAGGTGTGTGTCTGTCAGTTTGTCATACTGTGGTGGCTTGTGTGTTGTTGTGAGGCTGGGGGCTATGCCAGCAGTATTTCTAATACCAGCAGGGTTACCCATGATGGACGGGTTTCAGCAGAGCTTCCAGACTAAGACAGACTGGGAAGAAAGAGGGGGCCACACACTTTTCAACAAATTGGCCAGTGAAAACCTTAATGAATAGCAGTGAAACACTGTCCAACATACTACTGGAAAACTTTATGAATAGGCCTGAAAGATTGTAACTAACAAATCTGTCCTGGAAGAAGTGCAGCTGGAATGCTCCTTGGAAGCAAGAATGGCCAGCCTTCATCTCACCTACTTTGGTCATGTTGTCAGAAAAGACTATTTCCTGGAGAAGGATATCATGCTTGGGAAACTGGAAGATCAAAGAAAAAGGGGAAGGCCCTCAACGAGATGGATTGACAGAGTGGCTGCAACAATGGGCTCAGGTATAGCAAGGATTGTGAGGCTGGCACAGGACTGAGCAGTGTTTTTTTCTGTTGTACATAGGGTTGCTATGAGTCAGAGCCGACTTGACGGCACCTAATTACAACAACATTGTTAATATCACAAGGAAGTAAAATTTTGCAGAAGATAATTCAAAAAATGGTTGTAACAGTACATAGACAGGGAACTGCCAGGAATTCAAGCTGGATTCAGAAGAGGATGTGGAATGAAGAATATCATTTCAGGTGAATCTGGATGAAAGACAATAAAAGAAAGATGTTTATCTGTGTTTTATCGATGATGCAAAGGCATTTGACTTTGTGGATCATACAAATTACGGATAACATTGTGAAGAATTGTGAACTTAATTGTGCTTATGTGGAGCCTGTACACAGACCAGGAAGCAGTTGTTTGAATAGAACAAGGGGAAAGTGCATGGTTTAAAATCAGGAAAGGTGTGTGTCAGGGTTGTATCCTTTCACCATTCTTATTAAATCTGTATGCTGAGCAACAAATATGAGATGCTGGACTGTATGAAGAAGAATGAACCAGCAAGACTGGAGGAAGATGCATTAACAAACTGGGATATGAAGATGACACAACCTTGCTTGCTGAAAGTGAAGAGGACTTGAAGCACTTACTGATGAAGATCAAAGACTAAAGCCTTCAATATGTATTACACCTCAATATAAAGAAAACAAAAATCCTCGTAACTGTTGTTGTTCTTGTTGTTGTTATGTGCCGTCGAGTCGACCCCGACTCATAGCTCCTCCTTGTAAGAAATATCATGATCAATGGAGAAAAGACTGAAGTTATCAAGGATTTCACTGCCTTGGATCCACAAACAATGCTTGTGGAAGCAGAAGTCAATAAATCAAATGATGTATTGCATCAGGCAAATCTTCTGCAAAAGACCTTTTAAAATCTTTTCTTTTTTTCTTTTTATTGTGATTTGGGTGAAAATTTACAGAGCAAATACATTTTTCATACAGCAGTTCACATACACTTTGTCCCATGACACTGACCACAATTTACCACAATGCAACATCTCCCCTCCCACTTCCTCCCAATAGTTACCTCTTCCCTGTGTCCATCCCTCCATGCACTCCTGCCCCCTGAGCTGTCTCCCTGTGCATAAGCAGCCCTTCTTTCTCCCATGCTTGTTCTCTCCAAGGAGTGTATCTACTTGAGGTAAATGTTCAGCTCATATGCCTGTCTTTTGTTTGGCTGGAAACCACAGGTGTGTGTTCAATTCCAGACCTGAAGGGCAGCTAGGGGCCATAGTCTCAGTGGTTCCACCAGGCTCTATCGGACCAGCAAACCTGATCCCCCCCTTTTTTTTTTTCAAATGATTTTGAGTTTTGTTCCACATTGTTCTCCCTCTCTATCCAGGATCTCCTACATAAATCCTCTTCTGAGTGGTTGACAGTAGTAGCCAGACACCACCTAGTTCTTCTGGTCTCATAGTCATACAGGCTGCAGATCCGATGGTATACGAGTTGCTAGGACGAATTGTTTCCATGAATTTTTGGTTTCCTTCATTCTTCTTGGCTCTGGATGAGGAGAGACCCATTGTTGCATCTAGATGGCAGCTTACAAGCTTTAAGATCCTAGTTGCTACTCACTACAGTAGGAGGTGGAATAGTATGTTTTTTGTGTAGTATGTTATGCCAATTGAGGTTGATGTCCTCTGTGACTATGGTCGCGAGCCCACAGGTTCAAGTACTTGGTCCCTCGGGGTAGCTGCCTGTGACCAAGCAGTGACCACAACCTTGCCCCTTGTCAGTTCCACTATACACCTGGGAATTCAGATCATACACATGAAGTTATAGGACCATTGTCTGCCAACCCTGTCCATGTTCTTGGGTACACTCCCCACTTCATAGACATACCTAATGGTTCAGCCTATCCACCCATCTATCCACCCATATACCCATGTTTGCCTTCACTGACCACGCCATACTATATATGCAAAAGGGTTCATCTTTGTTGTCTGTACTTCCCACGTACCTCTCTATGTCTTTCTCTTCCTCAATGCCACTATATTGATCACTCACATTTGGTACATTGCCCTTCTATTTACCCAAATCAAAACTTATCTCTATCTATCTAACAGTATTCTCTCCCCTCCCCTCAGACCTCTTAAAGTCTTAAGGAGCAAGTATGTTCCTTTGAGGACTAAGGTACACCTGACCCAAGCCATGGCATTTTCAATAGCCTCATATGCATATAAAAGCCAGACAATGAATAAGGAAGACTGAAGAAGAATTCATGCTTTTGAATTATGGTGTTGGTGAAAAATATTGAATATACCATGGACTATCAGAAGAATGAACAAATCTGTTTTGGAAGAAGTATAGTTAGAATGCTCCTTAGAAGCAAGGATGACAAGTCTTCTTTTTATGTACTTTGGACATGTTCACAAGAAAGACCAGTTCCTGGAAAACATTATACTTGGTAAAGTAGAGAGTCTGTGAAAAAGAGGATAACCCTCAACAAGATGGATTGACACAGTGGCTGCAACAGTGGGTTCAAACATAGCAACAGTTGTGAGGATGAGACAAGAGTGAGCAGTGTTTCATTCTGTTGTACATAGGGTTGCTGTGAGTCAGAACCAACTTGACAGCACCTAGCAACACCACACCACCCATATGTCAATTTGTTATGCTGTGGTGGCTCGTGTGTTCCTATGATGCTGGAAAATCTATCAGCAAGTACACTCATGATGGACAGAATTGACAATCTATTTCTGAAAACTGGCCAAAGGAATCCTTATGCATAATAACAGAACATTTTCTGACTTGTTTGGAAACATCATCAGGAGGGATCAGTTGCTGGAGAAGGACACCATGTTTGGTGAAGTAGAGAGCCAGTGAGGGTGAGGGTGAGCCTTGGTGAGATAGATTGGTGTAACACCTACATCAATGGATTTTAATATGCTGATTGTGAGGATGGCATAGGCAGGACCAGGAAACATTTTTTGTGTTGTACATAAGGTTGTCATGAGTTACAGTTGACTTGATGGCAGCTACCTATTTGTGGTAGTTAAGTTGTGTGTCAGCTTGGTGGGGCCTAGTTTTGAGTGGCTGGACAGCTGGATGTAGTATTCCCCATGATGAGATTGGTAATCAACTTCATGGTGGAATCTACTGTGAGCAGTTCAGTAGCTGCCTTAGGGATGTGGTCTACTTCAAGTATATAAGAAGAAGTTTTGAGGAAGGTCTCTAGCTTCTGGCACATCTGGATCCTGAATTTGGCTGAGTCTTCATCTCAATGGCCTGCCATGTTGTCTACCAATCTTGGGACTGTTTAACTAGTGGCCTTCCATGTTGTTCAATAAATTTGGGACTATGCCATTTTATTTGTCAACCTTGAGTTTGTCATCCTCAGCAACCAGCAGAGTTAAGAGAAGCCTCCAGCTTTAGGGCCAGGAGCAAGAGGTAGAGCTGAAGCCCAAGGTTGAGGGGCTTTCACCCAGCCCCTAGAGCTGACACTTTGAACTCAGACTTCTAGCCTCCTAAACTGTAAGAGAATAAACATCTGCTTGTTAAAGCCATACATTTGTGGTATGTCTATTATAGCAGCATCAGAGAACCAAAACACTATTTATTTATCCCTTGGAGAAGTCCGACCAGGATATGGGAAATAGATTTTGACTTCCAAAATAAGTTTCTGAAGCTACTTTCTGAGTGAAGTGATAAAAATGCTAAAACTTTTTTTCAGAGAGACTTCTTTTTTCCCTAAGGAGGAAAAAATGTTTTTGAAAATCAAAAAGCAAAGACCTGGATGGTACAAAAAACACACAGAAAACTGTCTAAAAATGATTTAACACATCTTGCCATCTCAGAATCATCCACTGATCCATTTCTGAATAAAGTCTGTGCTTCACCAGAATGGCATGAAACAAAAGTAGTGAGGATGGTGGTGGTGTGGCTTCCTTCCCTAAAGGAAACTGGGTAGTTACTAGCATGAGGATAAAAGTGTATAGGATGACAGAAATAATAGATGTCCACCATAGATCCTCTGAAAATACCAGTAGATTAGCTAATTATGACATCTTCTAATCCATGTTGTCTTGGGGATTACTGTAGAAAACTGGCTACAAGGTTTAATGGGATGTGTTCATGGTCTATAATTTTCTCTGGGTTAACTGGCCACAGATGGAACTACCATGCCCCATAGGGTCTAACTCTGGTCCATGGCAAGTCTCTGTAGAATTTCAACATAGCAGTAATTACATATGGATTCAGATAATAGTTGGCAGGTCTGCATTTGTAGAAACAAATAACTCTATGAGGAAACATGAATTGGAAAGCTATTTGCCACAGACTCTACCTGGGAGTATAGGGGCAGGTGCAAAGATCTTTGTTTTCAAAACCCAAAACCTCAGTGGAAAGGGATAAGCATCTGTCAACAGGGGATCATGAATCATTTGCCTTGAAGTTTTCTTCTTCTCCACCTATCAACAATATTTTTTGGTTTTATTGGATTAAACTTCAATAAGTAGATTTTTCCCTTAAGTCCAGCACATAGAGTGGCATCAGTCTATCAATTAACTCCACAAGATAACCCTGAAATATCTAATGAACTTCTTAATTCAGAAATACCCAATAAACATCAGTGACATCTATTACATTGCTTGGTATTTAGGAAACAGTGATAAAGAAAAGCAGTTAATGGGTGTTAGTCTCATTTTGGAGAGGAAAAAACTAAAGCAGCCTCTAATTACTAAATATACTAAGATCCCTTATTTTGTGCCAGGAGTCCCTGGGTGGGACAAATGTTAAGCAATTGACTACTAACTGGAAGGTTGGTGGTTCAGGACCAACCAGAAGTCTCACAGAAAAATGGCCTGGAGAGCTACTTCTGAAAAGTCACAGCCTTGCAAACTCTACGGAGTACAGTGCTACTCTGTACAGACGGAGTTGTTGTGAGCTGGAATTGACTCAATGGCAACTGGTTTGGTTTTATTTTTGCTAGGAATAAAGATAATATCAGATTACCAGGTATTATTTGTATAAGCATCAGCAACCGAACTAGAAGTTTCAAACAGGGGTGAGTGATAAAATAACAGACCTAACTGATAGGTGTTTTCCATCTGGACTGTAAGGCGAGAGGCATCATCACGCTGGCTAGGTTCATCCATATAAGACACGGTACTCAAGGAGCTAAAAGCAAGGGAGAAAAAGAAATCTAAATAGTTGTTATAACAATGATAACAAAACACAGTGTTGCTTTAAGCTAAAATGTTACAAAGATCAAGTTTTCTCCAGGATTATCTCAAGTAAGTCCTCTCTAAATATTCCACAACAACACACACTGCCATTGAGGCAGACCAAACTCATAGTGACCCCTCCTTGGGTTTCTGAGGTGGTATCACCACGGAAGTAGATTGCCCAACCTTCCTTCTGAGGAGTGGCTGGTGGGTTTGAACAGCCAGCCTTCTGGTTAGCAGTCATATGCCAAAAATATTTTAGAACTGGAAAAATTAAGACACAGATAAGTTACATGGACCAGGTCTCAAGGTAGAAGCTGGAGCTCTGTGTAGCACTCAGGTCATTTGATTATCCAGAAAGTGTTCTTTTAACAGATCATGTTACTTCTGGTAATGCCTGACCTCTATCTACAGAGCAATCAAGTACATGTTTCAGAAGCCATTGCCAATGTCATCTCTCTCACAGATGCAAAGACTTTCCCTAGAGGGGACAACCTCACAAAGAGGCCTGGAAATATGAGAGGAAGCTTAAAATGATAGAAAAAATAAACCTCTATGTATACCTGGGAGTGTTACAAAAAGTTCACTATAGTACTTTAGTAGAAAAAAGAAAATTCGGAAAGTCATCTATATGGTGAGAAAAATAGCAATTCAGCCAAACTACTGTAAATCAATAAGCATCAATCATCCTTTTCAACATTAAGGGTTTGGTCTGGTTACCAAGGCAATCTGAGATTATCCAGGTGCTGAACAGAAGACCTAAGAAAAGAGAAACCCCTAATGTCCCTCGAGCACCACTTAATTCAACTTAATTCAGAGAAAATTCAATGGCAATAATGGCAGTCTCAGAGCGCCCTAACTCCAATACTTTCCACCTGTGAAAATGGAGGTTAAGACAGATGTCATTTCAAAGGAGCCAATATAATAGTGAGTGTTTGTGTGTGTTCCCTTTTCTCAATGGGTTTTATTTTTGCTGTAATTTAATGAGAAAAGAATTGTTCTTAATCTTTGGAGATTTATTTTTTTCTCAACAAAGTTTAAAATACTCTATTCTCAGCTGTCCAGAATTAGTGAATTTCTTACAAATTGATATTTTAAGAAAATCATAGATAACCTACTTTACATTTTTTAAAAATACAAAACAATTCACATGGTAAATTAAGGTTTACCCGCCCAGGCCAAGAAAGTGATTCAAGAAATTATGGCTGTTTTTTCACCATGCATTTCTGGATTAGTGTTTTAGTCTTCATTCTTGTAACACCTGCTATCCTTATAATTTTCTGCTGCCCTTTGAAGTAGCAGCCAATCTGTTTGGCCACACTGGTTGCAGGTGTTGTGGGCAGTACCAAAGATGATAGCTTTTGCTTACAAAACCCAGTGTTGAACAAACCCTTGATTCTAAAATAAGCTTGACTGCCCAGGATTATATATGCTACTTTTAACTTTGCAAAACACTTCCCATCAATTATCTCATGTTACCTTTCAAATATTCTTTGAAGTAAGTAAAGGAGTCACTATTCTACTCATTTCAGAGATAAAAGAAAAGAAGCAAAAGGCAGTCAAGAAACTTGCTTAATGTCATAGATGTCGTAAAGGCAGACACAGATTTCAAATATCCTATTTATCTCCCAGTGGCAAAAAAGTCTTACATATACTCATGTCTGCCAGAATGCAGACAAGAGCCATGACTATCTGCAACAATTAATTACTTGTACAAATATACAGGGGAAAAAAAAATAAATAAATACCACCGTGGAGTCATATCCAATTCATAGCTACCCCTCCTTGGGTTTCCGAGGTGGTATCACTACAGAAGTAGATTGGCCAACCTTCCTTCCAAGGAGTTTCTGGTAGGTTTGAACTGCCAGCCTTCTGGTTGGCAGTCAAATGCCTTAGACACTATGCCACCAGAGCTCCCCAAATATAGAGAAGATACTGCTAAAATCCTCTATCTTTTCTACTGAACACCATACTAAAAAGTGAAACTAAAATAGAATTGGTGTGAAATTCAAACTAGTGGGAGTTAGATGTGTAAGACAGGAAAGCAAAGATTTTTACAAACAGCCAATCATTGCTTTGTTCCATGTTATTAAAATCTGATAAGTGGTGCAATTTATGATAATACCGCTATGAAACTGGTAAGGCTCATAGGGCAGCTTAACAATTCTACTGGCTGAAGATTGGTGTGCAAATAAAAAACGTAGACAGACTTTTTTTTTGAATTAATAAAGATGATTTTGTTCAGTGCTCTTTTTATTTCTGCAATAATCATAAACAATGTTATGCACTGTGAAAATTTCAAAACATATAGAAAAGTATAAAGAAAGCAAAATCACTCAAAATATTACTAACCGCAGTAATAGAACATGAAGGTTAGAGTTTGCTTTGTGCAGGAGATGGGGCTTTGGGAGTAAGGGTCAGATATTTTGTGTTGGAAATCTGATGCTATTGTGCAGAGGGAAAATATGTGGTTAGTGTGTTGCATTTTGTGCTTTGGAAGGCTGATCATGTATTGACCAGAGCTACTACTTCATGGAAAATGGTAACATTAATATATGTACACCTATTTTTTAAGAAAATGCTTTAATTTTAACTGAGATGACAGTTTCCACATTAGAATGTGGGAAAGGCAGAGAGGAGTAAAATAAAGGATAAACTGAAAAGGAAAAAAACAAAACTATCCTTTGAAAGAAGACAAAAGGAAGAAATAAAAGATTAAACATACTTTCAATCTAGGAAAGTAACATTAAACCAGAAAATGGGCTTCGTAAATTTTTAGAAATAAAACGAGGTCCTGGATTTTAAAAATTTAAAACATACTGGCTTAGCAAAACTTTGTTGTAGTTTCTTTTCATAAACAGTTTCACACAAGCCCTTTAAAATCTCTAAAAATCAAAATGTGAGATGCTCAAAGAGTAAATTGATATTTGTGATTACCACTGTGGTGTAGGTGACACAATAAATTTATTGGGCATGTGTCATAACATTACAGGTGGATGAGTTGCACTTTTCTACAACCAGACTTTTCCTAGTATACAGTGATAACACTTTTGGACACATGATCTTGTTACAAAGGCAGTGCTGCAGTTAATTTTATCTTTTAAATGTGAAAAATGTTCTTGCTGACTATCTGTATCATTACTTTGCTGCCCTTGCTGAAAAAGCAAATTTCAATTGGTAAAATGTGTTCAAGAAAGTTTAACATTATAGGAAGGGAGATAGATTAAAAAACGTGGGGAAAAAAAATGAATGATTTGTTTCGAATGGGAAACAAATCAATTTTCTTCTAGGGAAAAGAGTAAGAACTTGTAATCTAGTGCAAAATTCAGTTAAAATTCACATGTTTGATTGCTGAGAACAGACTTGGAATTAGCAAAGCTCTTGTGCACTGGATGCAGAAATAGCTATGTGAAATTGATCTCAAATAGCAAAAGAAACCCTCCCTCATTATACCTGGCTGACACTGGAAAGGTATGATAATTTTCAAAATGGAAACTTCCCGTGAAAACTCAATAGCCTGTGATCTGATTATGTAAAAAGGAGGCAAAAGGGAAAAAAAGAGAGAACCAAGCAGTTGGAATATGTTTAATTGTTCATGAATGCCAGTTTTCATAAAAACACCTTGCATTTGCTGGCTGATCAATCCTTGAATTGCAGGGTATCATTACAAGTCATGTATTATCATCATGACTGTTAAAGATAGTAACAATAATTTCAATCAAATTTCACCATCCACAATACCATCTAATTATTATTGAGAACTTATTTCCAGCCATTTCACTGCTATTAGATGTTTTGAAGTTCTAGGAAGAGATAATATTTAAATGCATCATTGGCTTGGGAACCATTAAAGTATTAGATTAAGTCAATATAAGAACATCATCTCTTCTTTCTATTTCAAATGAAATGCCTGGAACTAGCATATTTCAGATGGTATCAATTAAGCATGACACCCCCCTCCCCACGGGGGATCTCTTACTAAAGTGATGTGCTGCCTCCTAGTGGAAATATTTCAGAGCACTACAGAGAAAAAGAAGGCTTCAGGTACAAACTCGTGTTTCCTCTTTCATTCCTTCAACAACACTTATTACCCACAGTGTGGTGGGCAGAGTGGGAAGTACTGGTTATACTAAGAAAAATTAGAGCTACTGTGCTGGAGACAAGAAGCTCTGGTGGAAAGACATTTGGCTGCTAACCATAAGGTTGGTGGTTCAAACCCACTAGCTGCTCTGCAGAAGGAAGATAAGACAATCTATTTCTGTAACGATTTATAGTCTTGGAAACCCAGTGGGAGTCTCTATGAGTCAGAATAACTCCATGGTAGTGGATTTTTAATTTTCAGAATTAATCTCTTAGTTGAAGATTCATTTCATGAAGGAGAATCCCCTGCAGAGTTTGAGTCTGTAGATAACTCTTACCTTGCAATGGTAATGGAATCTGTTCATTTGCTATTTAGCCATAAAAAAAAAAAAAAAAAGTAAAAACAGAGGATTGGAACAATTTGCTTGAGAATCCAAATTTCTAACTTTGAAATATATTAAAACAATGGTAATTTATATGCATTTGTTAATAAAAGATTTGCTCATGAAAAATCTACTCTAGTGAGCACAGGCAGTCCTCAGATTACAAACAAGACCTGTTCGTAAGTGTGTCTTTAAGTCGATTTTGTAGCTAAGTGGGAAAAGGTGTACATAATTATTATTTAGCTTTTCTTTAGTGTAAGAAAAGGCTTGAAGTCTTTTCAATGAATTTAAAAGCTGTACATTGCAGCAAGGGAAAGTGATTGTGATGAAGAACTTGTTACAAGTAGGGGTTGGTTCAACAGTTTCAAAATTCTCACCAAAACTCACTGCCATCAAGTCAATTCTCACTTATAGTGATCCCCATTGGGTTTCTGAGGTGGTAAATCTTTATGGAAGTAGATTGCCCAGTCTTCAATGGAGTGGCTGGTGGGTTTAGCAGTCAAATGTCTTAGGCACTATGCCACCAGAGTTCCTTGTAGTTTCAAAGTGAGGGCAACTTTACATAACATTAAAGGAGAAGTACAAACTGTCTGTAAATTAAACATTTGTAATCTGGGAACTGCCTATATTCTTATTACGTTTATATTTATACTTCATCAACATTAAGTTGAAAAACAGCAATATGTTATTCTTCAAATTTGATCAAACTGATTTTATAAGACAGTCCAATTTGTTTTTGAGAAGCAAGAGGTAAACGAAAATTATGCAAATGAGGATGATAGTTTAGCCTTTGGGTGAGAGCATATTATTTTGAAATAATGAGAATATGATTTATGTCAGATTGTTATATATATTTTTTCTTGAAGAAGTAAGTTGAATTGATGCTAACAATTATTTTTAAATAATTTTAAAAATAACTTTTAAATACTGTAAACAGCAGAAGATTGATTTAGAGTCAGAAGCAAAAAATTTACCAAGGTTAATTATTCTCCCAGCTATAGTTTTGATATATGCTGGGGTTCCTACTCATTCATATAATTTCCCATCAGTAACAGAGGGAGAGTCTATTTATAATCCACAAACTTCCAGGGTTGGAAACTGCATTTATTAATAAATGCATTAAAAAAACTCTGGGAATAGAGAGTTTGATTTCAGGTAGCATAGTGCCTAAGGCATTTGACTGCTAACCAGAAGGCTGGTGGTTCAAACCCACCAGCCACTCCTCGGAAGGAAGGTTGGGCAATCTACTTCCATAGTGAGACCATCTTGGAAACTCAAGGAGGGGATGGCTATGAGTTGGGTCTGACTCAACGGCAAATAACAACAATGAATTTAGAGACCATCTGAAGAACAGATTTGATGCATTGAACACCAATGACCAAAAACCAATTGTGGGATGGCATTAAGAACATCACACATGAAGAAAGCAAAAGGTCATTAAAAAGACAGGAAAGAAAGAAAAGACCAAAATGGATGTCAGAAGAGACCCTGGAACTTGCCCCTGAATGGAGAGAAGCTAAAGCAAATGGAAGAAATGACAAGATAAAAGAGCTGAACAGAAGATTTCAAAGAGCAGCTCAAGAACAAAGTCAATTATTATAATGAAATGTGAAAAGACTAAGAGTTAGAAAAACAAAAGGGAAGAACACACTTGACATTTCTCAAGCTGAAAGAACTGAAGAAAAAATTCAAGCCTCGAGTTGCAATACTGAAAGATTCTATAGGTAAAATATTGAATGATGCAGGAAACATCAAAAGAAGATGGAAAGAATACAGAGTCACTGTACCAAAAAAAATTGGTCAATGTTCATCCATTTCAGGAGGTGGCATATGATCAAGAACCAATGGTACTGTAGGAAGACGTTGAAGCTGCAGTGAAGGAATTGACAAAAAACAAGGCTCCAGGAATTCACAGAATACCCACTGAGATGCTTCAATAAATGGAAGCTGAGCTCATCTATGCCAAGAAATTTGGAAGACAGCCACTTACTTGCCAGCTGACTGGAAGAGATCCCTATTTGTACCCATTCCAAAGAAAAGTGATCCCACAGAATGTGGAAATTATTGAACAATATCACTAATATTATATGCAAGTAATATAATGCTGAAGATAATTAAAAAATGGTTGCAGTAGTATATTGACAGAGAACTTCCAGAAATGCAAACTGGATTCAGAAGACATTGTGGAATGAGGGATATCATTGCTGAAGTCAAATAGATCTTGGGTGAAAATGAAGAATACCAGAATGATGCTTACTTATGTTTAATTGATTATGCAAAAGCATTCGACTGTGTGGATCATAACAAATTACAGAGAACATTCAGAAGAAAGGGAATTCCGGAACTGTGCTCATGAGGAACCTGTACATAGGCCAGGAGGCTTTTGTTGAAACAGAACAAGGGGATACTGCATGGTTTAAAACCAAGCAGGGAGTGTGTCAGGGTTGGATCCTTTCCCCATACTTATTCAACCTGTATGCTAAGCAAATAATCTGAAAAGCTGTACTAACTGAAGAAGAATGTGGCATCAGGATTGGAGGAAGACTCATTAACAACCTGCCATATGAAGACAGCACAACTTTGCTTGCTGAAAATGGAGAAGACTTGAAGCATTTACCGATGAGTATGAAAGACTACAGTCTGCAGTACGGATTACATCTCAACATAAGGAAAACAAAAATCCTCACAACTGGATCAATAAGCAGCATCACAATAAATGGAGAAAAGACTGAAGTTGTCAAAAGATTTTATATTAGTTGGTTCCATAATCAACACGCTTGGAAGCAGCTATCAAGAAATCAGATGACTTATTGCACTGGGCAAACTGCCTAACCCAAGCCATGGTATTTTCAATTGCCTCATATGCATGTAAAAGCTAGACAATGAATAAGGATCACTGAAGAAGAATTGATGCTTTTGAGTTGTGGTGTTGGAGAAGAATATTGAAAGTAACATCGGCTGCCAGAAGAACTAACAAATCTGTCCTGGAAGAAGTGCAGCAGGAAGGCTCTTGGCAGTGAGAATGGCCAGACTTCATCTCACCTACTTTGGTCATGGTGTCAGAAAGGACCATTCCCTGGAGAAGGATATCATGCTTGGTAAAGTGGAGGGCCATTGAAAAGGGGGAAGGCCCTCAAAGAGATGGATTGACACAATGGCTGCAATGATGGGCCCAAGTATAGCAAGCATTGTGAGGCTGGCACAGGACTGGGCAGTGTTTCGTTCTGTTGTACGTAGGGTCGCTATTAGTTGGAGGTGACTAGATGGCATCTAACAACAAGAATAATATATATTTAGTTGTTTCCAATCTCTGTTCCACGGGAAACACCACCTTCTGCTTCCCAACCACAGGGATTAAGATACCCCATCCTTGAATCCCATGGAAACTATTAAGAAGGAAAGTCTTTTATATAAGTTAATTGCCCTCTGTGTAGAGAATTTTTTCTTCTCACTAGGGCAGTCAAAAAGAAGTGCCATGAAAGTATTAAAAATAGATTCATCTCTTTAGGAGTCTGAATGCCATATATAGCAAGAGCCACAGAAATATATTTACAACCTTTTGACCTACCAATTCATTATACTTTTGGGAAGCAACCAAGCAGAGATTTAATTATTTAATATAAATAAAATCAACCAGCCAACTAGTGGAAAGACACTTAAAAAGCCCAATAATTGTGGAAGGGTGAGTTCACTCATGAATTATAAATTGATAAAATATGTAGCCATTTAAAAGATTATGAACAAAGACTTTGAAAATATATTACACAATTTGTATGAAATAAAGGTAAATGTATAGGTATATACTTATTACAAAAAATGCAAAAACTGTATAATATTAAGGAGACTAATTCAAGAAACACATAAAGAGTAGCTGGTCTACATTGTATATGATGTTTCTTTTGATTAGGTGCGTTTATTTGTTTATTTTTTGTGGTCTTTGAAATAGTGAAAATGCTGCTAGGATCAAGATAACATTTACATTTTCTCTTTCTCTGTTTTTCAATATAGTTCCAAAGCATGACCTGAATCTGTTCATTTTCTCCATTTTTATGTCCCAAAGGAAATGATCTCTCCCCACCTCTCCCATAAACATTATGAAGCTGTTTATAAAGTAATTGTGCATCAGTCACCAGACATTCAGTTACTCACTTTTTGGTGTGTCCATGAAGTTCCTTCTGCTGGAATTCATGACTACTTAGAGAAGACTCACTGCCTCTTTTCTTTGATGAACGGGTTTCTCTGTCTTTGGCAACATCTGTCATCATCACAACCTACGGATGATTTTTGTAAAATAGTAACAGAAAGATATGAAAAGATTTTAGTTAGTATAACAGAGATTAATTTCTAAACGAAACACAAGCGCACACACTTTTCTGACCATTTTTGAATGTGGAAGTTGAGTTTCCTCAAGAATGATTTACAGTGATGTTATTTTGGTCAATGTAACTGGAAATACATTAACTGATAACTTCTATTTAAGCAATTATATACTTAATTCACATGTTGTTGTTATGTGCCGTCGAGTTGGCCCCGACTCATAGCGACCCCTCCTTGGGTTGCCGAAGCAGTATCACTACAGAAGCAGATTGCCCAACCTTCCTTACGAGGAGTGGCTGGTGGGTTTGAACCGCCAGCCTTCTGGTTAGCAGTTAAGTGCCTTAGGCACTAGGCGGATATTAATCTGTAGCAAAAATATTTAAATGGAGAAGATGGAGAAAGTAATTTAGAAAAGATAGATGTTATCCCATAACAGAAAACAAAATTTGTATTGGCTCCCTAATATCTAATATTGATAAAGATTTTTAGTAATTAACATTTGTTTTTGTTGCTGTTGCTTTAAAAATTAAGTTAAATGTTTTTCCTAAAGGATTTTCCCTACAAGTAAGAGTATGTAATTCTAATGCCCTTTCTGCCTATATACAAATTGAGACATTTGTTTAGATTATTTTATAATCTGTAAATCTGAAATTCCTAACAAGGAGACACTATGGTAAGTAGGAAAACACACAATCCCTGCTCTCAAGGAGCTGGCAATTGAGTACTGGGTAGAGGAGACAAGAACACAATAGTGTGATCAGTGTCTTGGCAGAAAGAATCCAGTGGCCATCAAGTCAATTGCAACTTATGGTGCACCATATGTGTCAGAGTAGAACTGTGCTCCACAGGATTTTCAATGGCTGATTTTTCAGAAGTAGATCACCATGTCTTTCTTCCAAGGTGCCTCTGGGTGGACATGAACCTACAACCTTTCAGCTAGCATCTAAGCTGCTACATTACCCAGGGACTCCAGTGTTTGGGCAGAAAGAGGCAAACAGTACAGCAAACCAAATCAAAAACCAAACTCACTGCCGTGGAGTTGGATCCGACTCATAGCAACCCTTCTTTGGGTTTCCGAGGTGGTATCACCACGGAAGTAGATTGCCTAACCTTCCTTCCAAGGAGTGGCTGGTGGCTTTGAACCACCAGCCTTCTGGTTAGCAGTCAACTGCCTTAGGCACTATGCCACCAGAGCTCCTAAAGGTACAGCAGGACACACAAATGGGGCAGCAGATGTGTGTTCCAGAGGGGGGATAGTGTTTGTGTGTCTCTGTGAGTGTGAGCATCTTTGTGTATGTGTGTGCATATGAGTGTGTGCCTGTGCGTATGTGTCTTGCTATTCCTGTGTGTAGGAGTGTCTGTGTGAGTGACTATATGTCTCTGTGTGTCTGCTTGTGTGAATATCTGTGTGAATCAGTTTGTGTTTGAGCATCTCTGTATGTGAGTATGCCTGTGGTAAGAGTATATGCCTGTATAGGTATGAGTACGTGCCCGTGTGTACCTGTGTATATGAGAATGTGTGCAGCTACCTAGTCGATGAAGAGGGTGAAGAGAGACACACTGAGCCTGAATAAGTAGGATATTCAGGTTGTGCTCCAAAGTCCCTGAGACATCGACCTCCTAACCATCGCCAAAGCAGCTCCACACCCCCCTCCTCCTTTCTCCCAATACCCAACAAGAAACGCCAGAGTAGGAACCTGGAGGAACCTAGGGAGTGAGGCAGCCTTGCAGGGCCCGGCTGGGCAAGAAGAAGAGGGCTTAGAACTCTCACTGCTGGCTGCAAGAGCACACTGGCCTGGCATTAGGCATCATCATCCTTTGAGCCCACACATGCGTGCTGGCAGGGACGCCAAAGGCCGGGGATCACCTGCAGTTCTCAAATTTGGGACCACTTTTTCTTATTTTTTAGATGGAGAAGTAAAGCAGCGAGTGGGTTAGGGCCAAGGCAGACCACCTCAGTTCAGGGTCGCTCCCCGTCCCAGCCTCTGCAACCCCAGAGTTGGGCATGGTCTCCCATTCCCACCCTTCCAGCCGGGTTGCACTGCCAAGACAGTGCCCTCACCTACACACCGCAGCACAGTGGGCGTGGCTCCACTGGGGGCCTTCTGAATCCGCGGCTAGTTCCCTGCGTGCACTGGAGCGCTGCGCGGGCTCTCACCTACCAAAGGCCCCCTTTAGTCTGCGGTTACTGGTGTATGCCCTCGGGGCTCCGCCTCCGGTCTCCAGGGTGACCTCCTCAAACAGCTCCCTCAGCAGGTCCAGGCTGGACAAGGCCGCTGCATGATTCTCTGAGCCGCCCCACAGATGTAAGATCTCATTCCTACTGGCCAGATTGGTCTCTCTGAGCCCAGATGCGCCCTCGGTGGTCTCGAATTGGAGGGGAGCCACTTATCCCAAAGCGAGAAGGACTTTGGGAACTCAAGAATGAAGCTCCTAGGACCCTTCATCCGGTCTCCTTTCTCGAACATGTGAGAGACAGGAGTGGGAAATGCTGCGGTTTCTTGGGAGGAAACTCGGGGGCGCAGAAAGCAATTCCTTCCCTCCCCTGACCGCCTAACGCTGCTTTCCACTACTCCACTCCCCTCCTGGGCTCAGATGCTTGATCGTGGGATGGTTTAAGAGTTTATATGTACTAGCGGGATAGTTTATTAACAGTTATATGTACCACATTCTGGCAAATAGTTTTAGTTTTATTTAATCACCCCAACAACTCTATCTAGAAAGTATTATTCTCCCTTTATAGATTTAGAAAATTGAAATTCTAAGAAGTTAAATAATATACTGCCCCTTCTGTTTCTGGAATCCATGGTCTTAACTCCTATACATTACAACGGGGCTCTCTCCCTCCATACAACTTTCCGTATTATATTACATCGCTACTCATTAAAGTTTAAGAAGCTTTGAAGTGGAGGCTTTTGAGGTTGAGCACCTACCTGCCTTAATAGGACCGTCCTCCTTGCTATCCCTCTTGCATGTCTGTGACTCCCCAAACCAAAAACAAATAAAATCAAACCCTGTAGGGACACTCCTGTAGCAGCAGTCTTTGGGAGTAGAAATGTGACATTGCCATTAAGCATATAGCCTGGGTTGTGGCCTATGATGAGCACTTGGTATTGTCAACAAGGAGGAAGGGCCTTAAAGTTTTCTGGCTTCTCCCGATCCCAATTCACCATGAGATAAGAACAGGAAAGGATTGTTTATTGAATACAAGGTGCTTTGGTGGTGTAGTGGTTAAGGCATTTGGCCACTAACTGAAAGGGGAGTGGTTCAAACAACAGCTGCTCTGTGGAAGATGGCACTGTCTGCTTCCATAAAGATTTACAGCCTTGGAAACCCAGTGGGGGTTGCTATGGGTCTGAATCAACTGGATGGCAGTGAGTTTGGCTTGGTTTTTGGTATGGACTATGTAGGCATTGTTAGGAACTTATAAATATTCTCATTTAATCTTCTAAGTGATGCTATGATCTAAAAACCAAAACCAAACCCATTGTGGCTAAGGTGATTCTGACTCATGGAGATCTCATGTGTTAGTAGGTAGAATTGCTCTGTAGAATTTTCTTGGTTGTAATCTTTATGGAAGCAGATTGCCAGGCCTTTCTTCTGCATTGCCACTGGGTGAATTGGAATTGACTGTCTTTTGGTTGGGAGCTCTGGTAGCATAGTGCCTAAGGTGCTTGACTGCTAACCAGAAAGGCTGGCGGTTCAAACCCACCAGCCACTCCTTGGAAGGAAGGTTGGGCAATCTACTCTCATAGTGATACCTCCTCAGAAACACAAGGAGGGGTCGCTGTGAGTCGGGTCCAACTTGATGGCACATAACAACAACAACAATCTTTTGGTTAGCTGTTGTTGTTGTTATGTGCCATTGAGTCAGAACTGCCCCAAGCCTGTAAATCTTTACAGATGCAGACTGCTGCATCTTACTTCTGCTGAGGGGCTGGGGATTTGAACCCTCCACGTTTTAGTTAGGAGCCAAATGCCTTAACCACTATGACACCAGAGCTCCTCTTTATGAGATAGTTGACATTAACCCTATTTTTTTTTTTGTCAGATAAGGAAATGAAGAATTATCGAGTCAATGGCTCAGTTGTATAGTTAAATTACACACACATTTTTTTGGTTTATAGTTAAATTATGGAGCTGGGATTTATCTAACTCTGAAACCCTTGGATTGTGCCAGCTTTGCCCACCATAACCACCCTAAACATGCAATTATGAAACCAAACCAAACTCACTGTCATCTAGTCGATTCAGACCATAGGGACCCCCATTGGGTTTCCATGGCTGTAAATCTATGGAAGTAGTTTTCCCCAACTTCCTTCCACTGAGCAGCTGGTTGGCTTGAACTGTTGACCTTCTGGTTAGCAGCCAAATGCCTTATCCACCATGCCACCAGGGACCCCTAAACATGCAATTAAGCTTTCCAGAAACTTGGGAAAATTTTAAGAGGTTAGCAATAAAGTTCACAAGTCAATTTATTTTTTATAGTTTTCATTTATTTTCCAGGAAAAAAAAAAAAAAACACATTTAAATAACAACTTACTTAGATATTTCATCTTGTTCTTATGTGTAGAATTAAACTTTTTTTTTTTTTTTCCCCTGAAATGGGAACCCTAGTTGCAGTAACATGTCATAATAAATAATTGCATATTCAGAATTTTGTGAAATGGGTGATTGGGAAAATTATGAAGAAAAAAAAATTTAACGATCGTTATTTACAGAAGAGTGATATCCACACTTTTTCTAACCTATAAGGCAAGTAATGTTAAAATGTTCTCATGATTATCTTCAAAAAGTCAATACTACACATCCACACCACCTTTGCCCGGCACAGAGCTTTGCTGCAGTCTTGTAAAGGCAACAAGCCTTTGCTTCTTTTGCTGGGTTTCTCTCTTGCACAGAAAAGAAGTAGCAAAGCTTTCCCCATAGACTAAGCAGTAGCTGCTATCAGAAGAAAATATACTCTGTTGAATTGCACATGGAGGGAAAAAGGCCAGGCATTGACATTTTGACTAAATTTTAAAGACATACATGAGTATCTTAAGCCACAATTCCTTTCATAAGTATTTTATGCCCAAGATGTTTTGTGAAATTTTATACTCAAGACAAGATCATAAAAAAAAAAAAAGAAATTCATTCTATTTTTGCTGCATAGATCACGGAAAACTTAAACAAATGCAACCACCAACTCAAGTTAAAGTACATACTAACAGCATTTTCCTTAAGAAAGACAATTGACTGAATCAATACCTTTAGAAGCACAGTAAAATTTCTCTCAGAGATTGTTTTTGTAGTTTCTCTTACTCTTCAAGTACAAGCCAAAAGAAAAAAAAAAGCAAGCCGTACATTGCTACTTACACACAGTGCCTAAGGCATCTGACTGCTAACCAGAAGGTTGGTGGTTCAAACCCATCAGCCACTCTGCAAAAGTAAGACTGGACAATCTACTTCCATAAAGGTTTACCACCTTGGAAATTCAATTGAGGTCTCTATGAGTCTGAATCGACTCGATGGCAGTAGGTTTGGTTTAGGGAAGAAAATAAAAATTTATTTCATTTATACAGACATTCTCTATGCAAAATGAAAAACAAAATATTATTTTCCATTAGAACAAAGTGATATTCAAATAGTTTAAAAAGCCAACTCTAAATTACTGCTAAGGAGCTCTGGTACTGCTTGGTCTGTAGCGAAGCTCTGCTCATAGATAAGATTAGCATATCACCACAGAACACTGGGCTTTTTCCAGAAAAATTACTCAGCACCAATTTTCAATTCCTTTAGAGTAACAGAGAGAGAATAAGGAAGGGAGGGAGAGAGGTAAAGAGAGAGAGAGAGGGAGAGAGATCAGACAGGAGGCAGTCTCCCTCGTGCATATCCATTTAACAAAGCGAGAACTAAAGACTGACCTGCAAAATCAACACAACTGTGTTGAAAAATCTGGCTTTGGATCTTGGGATAATGACCTCTATGATAGCCATTTGGTGTATTATTTAAAATAAAGTGATGATGTATGAATAACATTAAATATTTGTTTGCCCAAAAATGAATGAAAATATCAACAGAATAATAGAAAACTGAATGGGTGAGATGAAACTAACACTTGCAAGAGCTATGCATTTAATGGACAATTTAAAATTACAAATGGCTTATGATTTAGCAGTCTGACCCACAAACTCTAAATGAATTAAAAATTGTACTGCATTTAGGAAGATATGAAGTGATTTTACAGACAGTTTATCCAGGAATATTTTAAAGGAACTTTGTTGATATTGTGTAAAAAAAATAACTGATTTGCAAAATAAAGCAAAGCAAAAAAGAACTGTGAAATGCTGATTAAATGAGTGTGGAGTCCTGCAAAATCCATGCTAAATAGTGCATTCCTCTGAGCTTTAACTAAAGTGCTTTCATAAGATTTCTAACACGTTTATTTAAGGAGCCCTGGTGGCACAGTGGTGAAGCGCTTGTTTGCAACAGAAAGGTTGGTGGTTTGAACTCACCAGTTCTGTGGGAGAAAAGATGAGGCAGTCTGCTTTCATAAGGATTTTAAAAAACAAACCAAACTCATTGCCATCAAGTTGGTCCTGACTCATAGCGACCCCTCCTTGGAGGCGATATCAGTATGGAAGTAGATTGCCCAAACTTCCTTCTGAGGAGTGGCTGGTAGGTTTGAACCCCCAGCCTTCTGGTGAGCAAATGCCTTAAGGCACTATGCCACCACAGGGAAATCCTATGGGGGCAGTTCTACTCTGCCCTATAGGGTTGCTAAGGATTGAAATTGACTTGATGGCAGTGGGTATTTAAAAGTACTGTCAGCATCGCTCTATATAGTTCAATTTCTTAAAGCTGTTTAATAAAACATTACCAAAGATTGTTCACAAACATTAATTTCACACAGCAAAGAATTTGGAACATCTTCAACAGAGAAACCTCATGTGCTGGTCATAAGTGCAAGTCTAAAAAATAATGATTTAAAATTGAAAATAATTTTACTGGTTTATTTTTCAATATTTTAGGAGATAAAGTTAAATTCACTAAGATACTAATGAAATTTAAAATAGATACAAATTCATTTGCCATAGCAGAAATTTACAAGTTAAAACAACCCAAAAGCAAAATTTAAAGCATTCCAGGTTATATGATTTGCAATTGTTGAAAGATACATAAAATGGTGTTAAAAGAAAACTTTTTCAAAGTTTTCAAGGTGTGCTGAGAAAAAAGTCTTTTCCTGATCCAATAGCTTTCATAAGCTTCGCTAAAATGTTAATATTTGTTGTCAGTGACAAGGAGAGGAGATTCCCGTAGTGGACCATCTCTTCTCAGACCACAATGAAAATTTGTCAGAACTTAGATCTAAAGATAATGTAGGAAATATTGAAAGATAGGGGAATGCAAAATACCTTTTTCTTCTTTTCTTTTAAACCTTAAGTAACATTAAAAATATACTTGCTTTCTGTTGAAACATCTTTTTCTAGAAAGTAGAAGATATATTTAGGGCAGGTAAAGTACTCTGCTAGGAATAGAAGAAGACAATCAGAAATACTATACAATGGAGGAAAAATAATTTTAAAAGGTAAATCTAGAGCATACATTTTTGTATCTATGGTGAATGTCCACAAGGATCTGCCTTTCTTTCATAGGAATACACCCATTTAGGATAGAAATCAGATATTAAATATGAGGCACAATCAAGAGATGTGGTCAGGGCCAACTCAGTAGAGTCTGAACTCCGACATTCCTTCAAGAATGACATTTAGATTTCAGTTACATACTAAAATTACAACTCTAGCCTGAAGATGATGACAGGGCATCAAAGTAATGACACAAGAGAAAGGCATTAAAAAAACATATTTGGAGACTTAGATGGACATTGATCTCATTTTTCTTCCATTTATCCCATGGATAAAAAGTAACCTAATGTTAAAAAAAAAAACTAAAAACCAAACTCATTGCCGTCGAGTTGGATCAGACTCATAGCAATGCCTCCTTGGGTTTCTGAGGCAGTATCACTGTGGAAATAGATTGCCCAACCTTCCTGTTAGTTATGTTTAATTTATGAGTGGGAGCATTATATTTAAATGCTGTTTGTCAAATGAAGAAGAACTAAAGGAGTAGGGAAAATATAATACAATCTCAAGAGAGAAGTGCACATAGGAAAGGGGATTGGTGTGGGCTGCCAGGACATTTATTTCAAAGAAACATGTTTACTAATATTAAATTTCTAGGGTATATTTAATGCTTTACACTTGTTTTGAAGTCATAAAAAATGTTGCCATCTTTTAAACATTACTTATGAGGAGACAGTGGAGCATGTTGATTACATATAGACTGAGTAGGAATTTGTTCAAATGCATTCATTTTGGGGGAAATAAAAAGCTTAACCCTCTCTACATATATACCTATACACAAACTCATGTCTCTAGTATATAGTTGCATACTGTAGTGTGTCATTCTATTTTAATTGACAATCTGTGATTATTTTTGGGGAAAAAAAGGGAAAAATAAAAGTGGTTGGTGCAACTTACTCCTCGGAAGGAAGGTTGGGCTATCTAAGTTGAGCAATTTACTTCCATACTGATACCGCCTTGGAAACCCAAGGAGGGGTCACTATGAGTCAGACCCGACTGGATAGCAGTGTGTGTATGTGTATGCTTGTAAAACATCAAATTCAAAAGCCTACAAAATAAAGAGATCAATTCACAAGTTATTTAGAGGTTTGCATGTCCCTTGCAAAGAAGGAGACATTTTTTAGGACTGAGAGTTTGAAAAGGAAGACAGTTTGCAACATCTCTACTGCTTGAAGTCTTTTAAGACATTGAAGAAAAGGATTGAAGTGTGAAAATGAAAAAATGCATTTCAGGCCCTTTGAGACTGAGAAGGCTTAACAGGAGAATTGTGAGGAAGGGTTAGGAATTTTCCTAGAATAAGCCCCCTCCCATCTTTTTTTTTTTTCTTTAAATATTGAAGGAAGCTAAATGGACTGTATAAAAATAAACTAAAACAACAACAAAAAAAAAGTATTCAATTTACAATTTAATGCTTAAAATCTGATACAATGTCAGAACTAAGAAGGACCTTAGAGATCTATGAGGGCAGTGATTCTTGGATTATGACTGCTTGTCAAGACACATATTCCAAAACCCTATCCACAGATGTATTCATCCATACACATTTGGTGAAGTCTACTATGTTCTAGGTTCTGATGACACACTGGTGACGAAGCCAAAATCATTGCCCTCTTTTACTAAGTGATGATACAAATGGTTCACGAGTCACACTTTGTGGAACACTGATTCTTTTTCAACAACTTTCTTATTGGAATTGTCCTTATTTGGATATTAATTTTTTGTATAGTGTTCTGTATGTTTGTATTCAAATAGAACATGTTGAGTAAAATAGAATGAAACGATTTAGTTCCCAGAAAGGGCAGAGCAGAAAAGATCAAGGGGCTCCCTCTTTAGTTACAATAACTGAGCTATGTATAGCTTTGTCACTTTGGGCAATTTACTGACTTAGACTCAATGTCATCATTTGTGAAAAAAGGAATGAAAAAGAGTGCCTCCAATTTCCGGTTGATGTAACGATAAAATGAGATGTTAAAGTAGTATCTCTAGTGACTGGAGAACTAGAGTGTGGTAAAAAATCAAGTAAGTATGAACGTTTATTGTGTATCAATGAATTATTGTGACTATACAGCTAACAAAATCTCAAAAGGTGGATCTATCTGAGTAAAGCAGAGTCATGGAACTTCGGAGTTTTAAGACATTTTAGAGATAATTTATGCGTTAAAGTGGGTTTTAAACTGTACCCTTAGGAGCTCAGATTAAAACTGGAGTAACTCATTCATTGCTTTGATTGTTTTTATCTAGTAGGATTCCATGTGCAATTTCATATTTAAAAAAAGCCTGCTTTTAAGAAAAGCTTGACATCCTAGCTTCAAGCCCTCATTCTAAATATGAGAAACTGAAAAAGGTGGTGGTAACTTATCCAAGTTCACACAGCATGTCAATGTCCAGGTCACACAGCAAGAGCTAATATAAACTCACAGACTTCCTTCAAAAAGTTTAGAAATGAAAATATGAGAAATTCTGACCTGAAACACTTTGCACATTTGAGATCAAGTGAAAACACACAAAAACAAACATAAACATCTTCAGGTCTGACTTTCTGAGGGGTCCCTTTCTATTCATTCGAAACCATTTGAAATGTAGACATTCTTTATTTACAGGTGAAATAGATTCCCAAATACCATACATGGAATTGTCATTTTGGTTGTTGGCATAGAGAAGAATAGAGCTTTAAAAATAATTAAAAATTTAATTCTTAATAATTATAAATTTAAATTATAAAAATCAGACTAATTCTTAGTAAGAATTTATTCTTAAAAACTTCATGAAAATATGGAGTTTATTTTAAAAGAAAACATAATTTCCACGTTGCAGAAAAAAAGCAGTATCATCCATACTTTCTATCTTGATAGAGTAGAACATTTTTAAATCATAATGCTCAGGAAACAGTGTGGTTGTTTTAACCCCTGGTACTAAAAATCATCTTCAGAGGTACTACTTCATTTCTTCTGATGTAGGAACTGATAATGAGCCTGACTTAGTGTTTCTTTGATTATTGAGACTCTTGCATTGTCTAGGATCATTTTTCTGAACCTGAACTCTCATTATACAGTACTATGGATACAGTAGATTATAACCTACAATATTAAAACAAAACAAAACTCTAAAATCTAAATCCCTGATATAAGCTTATGTTATTATTTGAAGAGATATATTCTTTGTTGTTCTGGTTATTCAAGGTGTAATTTTGAAATCACTGACCCCTTTTCTGTTTCTTCATAAAGACTGATTTAAGGGATCATAAGATGTTTTCATGGTTTCAAAGTTAGTTCCTGAAAACATTTGAATAATACTAGGGGGTATTGTAATATATGTTTTCAATTACATCTTTACAATATTAACAAAAATTATTCTTTGGGGAAAAACCCTTGTAGTTTAAATACTAATTAATTCTAGAACTATATAAAATAAAATAAAACATAAAGATCAAGACATGAGAACCAGTAATATTTACACATTTTAATATGATTTGTGTTAATATTCAATAAGTTGTTCATGAATTGATTATTTTAAAACACATTTTTCCATTCATATGCTGGATAATTCTCAATTTTCTGCTGCTTGCTTTCAGTTGGCTTCAGTGTTCTAAATTTCCCCATGTTTCATGGGAATTTAAAAGTTTGGATCTTCAATTTTGGCTTCAAAACCAAATTGCATATCTTTATTCAAAATGAGCATATTAGTTAGTTTGTTCAAAAACTTCAACACATACTGCTCTGGGGTGTCATCTGAGAGCTTGTTAGAATAATAAGAATTCTTCCAAGGTAAAACATCATTTTGAACATTCTCTTGGTAACAAGCACTAATTTTGGAGTACAAATATTAATTTTAAAAGTTTTACTACAAACTATTGCCAGTCGCAATCTTATTTTAAAAGTTAGACTTACAAAATTTAATTTGATTCTAAAATTTAAAGGGCTTTATTTTTATTTTTTATTTTTTTGTCAAATATGAATGAATATAAGACAAAATTTAGCAACTGATAAATATAACAACTTAAGGGTTACAGTTATTTAATTGTTGGTCTTAGGTGCCGTCAGACCAGTTCTGACTCACAGCAATCCTATGTACAACATGTACAACAGAAAGAAACACTACTCGGTCCTATGCCATCCTCACAATAGCTGCTATGTTTTAGCCGATTGTTGTAGCCACTGTGTCAATCTATCTTGTTGAGGGTCTTCCTCATTTTCTCTGATCCTCTACTTAATCAAGCATTTTGTCCTTCTCCAGGGACTGGTCTCTCCTAATAATATGTCCAAAGGACATGTTGTACAATCTTGCCGTCCTCACTTCTAAGGAGCATTCTGGCTGTATTTCTTCCAAGACAGATTGATTCATTCTTCTGGCAGTCCATGGTGTATATACAATGTTCTTTGCCAACACCATCATTCAAATGTATCAACTGTTCTTCGGTCTTCCTTGTTCATTGTCCAGCTTTCATATGCATATAAGGCAATTGAAAACAATGGCTTGGATCAGGCGCACCTTGGTCTTCAAAATGACATCTTTGCTTTTTAACAATATAAAGAGGTCTTTTGCAGCAGATTTGCTCAATGCAATACATCGTTTGATTTCTTGATAGCTGCTTTCATGGGCATTGATTCTGGATCCAAGTGAAATGAAATCCAGTTATTCAATAGTATAACCGAAAGTGGGAATTGATTTATGTTTAAAGTAAGTTCTATAATTAAAGGAAGACTAATGTTTTCAGATCTTAACAGAGGATGGCTTTACACCTGGGACCCTGGTGAAGTACTTCTCTCTGAACTTCCATATTGTAGAGCTGGATAGTGATTACAGCTTTTATTATGCCTTGCAAAAGTGAAATCATGACATAAATTTTTGAGATCTCTCTTCTTGATTCCCCAAGAGTGGCAACGATTTACAGTTTTAGACAATGAATCTTAATAAAGAATATTTTGTTCATCCAATAGGAAGTTTATTACACATTTCACATGGATAGAATTAATTGATAAAGCTTACTGTTTTCCTTCCCAAATTATGTAAATGATGACAATCAAAATTCTCCTTCTGTAGCTAAACAAGGGACTAAAATTTTTCTCCTAAGACTCCTGGTTTCAATGTTTTGATGCCTGTGGTAAAAGAGGGAGATAAGAGATTCCACTCCTCTGTGTTGGGTGGGAGAGGGCATTTATTCAGAGTGACTGTGCAAAAGCTGTTAGCCAGTTCAACTATGGAAAGTCCTGAAATCTTAAAGTCCCAATTTTGGTTTTAGTCTGACTGATCATTCAGTTATCTCCACATTTGCTAAACTGTAGGGAGAGGGAGAAGTAGTTAAGACGTCAGCGTCTTCTTTTCTCTTGATTATAATTTCATATACTTAAACTTTAAATATGAATTGCTTTCCCTTTTTACACAAGTTATAAAAATAAGAGGCCCTGTTTACACAGTTTGCATTTTTATGAAATTTGCAGTTTGAAAAAAAAGCTTTTTAAAAAGTGGTAATGCTTTTTTTCGAATATGCTGTAACCTTAGATTTTTTTTTTCTGAAATAGCTTCTGAATTTAAACTCACTAAACATTTGAAGATAGAATTTTTATTTAGCACTAGAGTAAGACACACTAAGACTGAATAAAAGTTAAGTTTTTTTTTTCTGGTTCCACTTAATTTTCTTTGCATGTGGCACCCCCTTTATGACAGCTATCAATCTTATATTTAGATTTTATATATTGACAAAATGCAATCTACCTCTGTAAGCATTGTGCCATTCAACAGTACTACTATTAAATTTACATACCACAGTTTAAATTACATCCATTTCAGGAATGGTAGAATGCTAAAACTCAAGTGTCTAACTGTCTTACTGGAATGAGTACAATTTACAAATACAATAATTACATTGTAAAACCATTAACAATATTACACCTAGCAGTAAATACTGTACGACTGGTCATCATGGTATTGTGTGAGGGAAGTCATTGCTGAAAGTCTTTGACATTTCCAGCAGATCTATCCCAAGTGCAGATTTTGGTTTGTTTTCATCAAACTGAAATGAAAACCTGGTTCTCATACAACAGTCCTCCATTATATGAATCTTCCAAAATGCTTGCATATGATTTTATTAGTTATCTGCCAAGTATTTGCCTGCAAAACAAAATGGAGTATTAACAGGTTACCTGCCAGTTCAACGATGCAATTATTATATAAATAACATATCTATTCTTTCTTTCTTATTCCTGGGAACCAAATACGGCCTATTTGACCAGTGAAACTCTCATATAAAATACATGATGTTTTATAAGTTTTTAATTTTCCAGGTCAGCTAGTTGCCTTTTCACATGCCCATATTTGAATAATTTGCAGCGGTTTGGGTTCTGACTAGAATAAGTTGGTAGAATTGTTTCTGAATGCGAGAATCCAACTTGTTACAGTAAGGGTGATCATATAATTTATTTTCCAACCTGCATTATTTCTGAGAGTAAAAGTAGTAGTACTAATACGTACATCAGTACAAGGTGTAAAATCTAGGAATTATCCTAGGAAATCACCCACAAGTACAGTCACCTAGCCCTGGAGAATGTGTAGGGATTTGGATTTGTTCTTGTTTTACTTCCAGAAAGGAATCACCGGATGTGGACTCTGAATGACCTCAATTTTTTTCTTTTTTTCTTTTCTGTCAGGGGTTGGTTCTAAAACCACACCTAATTTCTTAGAGCTGGTGGTTCTCACAGAGTGGACCCGAAACATTAGCATTAGTTGGGAACTTTTTAGAAATTCACTGGTCCCACCCCAGAATAGCTGAGTCAGAAGCTGTGAAGGTAATAAGCGTCCAGGTAACTCTGACACATCTTACATTTTTCAGAAACTCTGCCTTGGAGGCTCCAATGAGTAAAAGCAGGTTGGGAAGGAACTGTGAAAGGACAGGAACTGTGAAAGGAGGCACAGCAAGCCTGGCTCTGGCGGATGAATGGCTACTAGGCTCTGGCTTATTTTCAGGAAGACAAAAGCATTTGTTGCCAGATGTTGATTTTTTAAAAATGCTGGAAATCTAGATTTTTTTTTCTTGTTAAATCACCTACTTTAAAAATATTGGTTTGAGTTACTCTCTCTCCTTTTCCTTAACAAACCCTAATAAAACGAGTGTCAGATCTATTCAGCTCATGGGCCAACAATCTATCTCTGGTTGAAACACCATAAGGTTGCTATGAAAGTGAAAATTAGATCCTCTCAGTTCTCATTGAAGCCTGACAAGGCTAAAGTCTATAAACTCCTGTTGAAAAACAGAATAGTTTCAGGTGGGAGATAAATTCAGAGGTCAATAGCATTCCTCTTCTTTGACAATATGAAGAAAGTAGGATTTACTCAATTAACCTCAGTATGTTGTTGTTGTGTGCCGTCGAGTCAGTTCTGACTCATGTAACAGAGTAGAACTGCTCCCACAGGGTTTCCTAGGCTATAATCTTTACGGGAGAACACTATCAGGTCTTTTCTCCCATGATACTGCTTGTGGGCCAACTTTTGGTTTACTAGCCAAATGTTAAACCACAGTGCCAACAGGGCTTCTTTTTACCTTAGTATGTACACATCAAAAGAAGGTGGAAGGAATACACAGAGTCACTGTACCAAAAAGAACTGGTCAATGTTCATTCATTTCAGGAGGTGACATATAATCAAGAACCAATGGTACTGAAGGAAGAAGTCAAAGCTGCATGAAGGAACTGATGAAGAACAAGGCTCCAGGAATTGATGGAATACCCATTGAGATGTTTCAACAAATGGATGTTGCCCCACTAGAGGCACTCACTTGGTTATGCCAAGAGATTTGGAAGACAACTTCCTGGCCAACTGACTGGAAGAGATCCATATTTGTACCCATTCCAAAGAAAGGTGATCCCACAGAATGCAGAAGTTATCAAACAATATCATTAATATCACACACAAGTAAAATCTTACTGAAGATAATTCAAGAACAGTCGCAGCAGTATATTGACAGAGAATTTCTGGAGGTGTAGGCTGGAGTCAGAAAAGGATGTGGAGCAAGGGATATTATTGCTGATGTCAGATGGATCTTGGCTCAAAGCAAAGAATACCAGAAAGATGTTTACTTATGTTTTATTGACTATGCAAAAGCATTTGATTCTATGGATCATATCAAATTGGAGATAACATTGAGAAAATGGGAATTCCAGAACACTTAATTGTACTCATGAGGAACCTGTATATAGACCAGGAGGCTGTCATTCGAACAGAACAAGGGGACACTGCATGGTTTAAAATCAAGAAGGGAGTGTGTCAGGGTTGTATCCTTTCACCATACTTATTCAATCTATATGCTGAGCAAATAACCCGAGAAGCTGGACTATATGAAGAAGAATGTGGCATCAGGATTGGAGGAAGGCTCATTAACAACCTGCAACATGGTGATGACACAACTTTGCTTGCTGAATGTGAGGATGACTTGAAGTGCTTACTGATGAAGACTGAAGAATACAGTCTGCAGTATGGATTACATCTCAATATAAAGAAAACAAAAATCCTCACAACTGGACCTATAAGCAGCATCACGATAAGTGGAGAAAAGATTGAAATTGTCAAGAGTTCACCTTGGTTGGTTCTACAATCGACACCAATGGAAGCAGCAGTCAGGACATCAGACGACACATAGCACTGGGCAAGTCAGCTGCAAGGGACCTCTTTCAAGTGCTGAGGAGTAGAGATGTCTCCTTGAAGACTAAGGTGCACCTGACACAAGCCATGGTATTTTCAGTCACCTCATATGCATGTGAGAGCTGGACAATGAATAAAGAAGACTGAAGAATTGATGCTTTTGAGTTGTGGTGCTGGCGAAGAATGCTGAAAGTACCATGGGCTGCTAAAAGAACTAACACATATGTTCTGGAGGAAGTGCAGCCGGAATGTTCCTTGGAAGCGAGAATGGCCAGACTTTATCTCACCTACTTTGGTCATGTAGTCAGAAGGGACCATTCCCTGGAGAAGGATGTCATGCTTGGTAAGGTGGAGGGTCGACAAGGGAGGGGAAGGCCCTCAACAAAATGGATTGACACAGTGGCTGTGGCTATGGAGTCAAGTATAGCAAAGATCATGGAGCTGGTGAGGGACAGGGCCGTGTTTTGTTCCGCTGTGCATAGGGTTGCTATGAGTCGGAGGTGACGTGACGGCACATAACAACACTAACAACATACACACCTATAAAATGGGAATAACTTATCAGCCTCACATAAAAAAAAAAAAAAAAAAAAAGAGCCAGACTAAGTAGCAAGAGCCCTCCTAATATCTGATTTTCAGTTAATTATCCTACTTTTACCTTATTCAACAATTGGTTTCTTTTTAATTGGGATGGAAGATGAGGGTTGGGATTGGGGAAGGGGGGGAGGTGAGAAAGTCACAACTTATTTATTCTTACAGAAGATAACATAATTTTTGCAAATGAAACCCAGAAGACAACCTTATTCACTTACCTGCAGCAAACCTTTTCTTGATGAGTGAAAATCGATACCCTGCTCCAACAAGTTCAATGTCACAGCCAGAAAGGGTGCTTCCTTCACTTGTGAATTGCACAACCAATGGGGAAGGTTTGCTTGGACCATCAGATAACTGAAACCTTGCCAATAAAGAACCCACTCCTTAAAAAAAAAGAAAGAAAGAAAGAAAGAATATTATTTTAACAGTTAACATAACATTCTAACACATTCTGGAATTGATCTTAGAAATTGTATTCCAAAATAGTGAAGTTTTACTGACAAAAATGGTGATGAGTAAAATTTATCATCATATCATGAGCAACTTTTTCTTTCTTTTTTTTGCATGCTGTGCCAAGTTTAATTCAGCAAAATGGTACTTCAAAATTTGTGGGCATGCTTCTTGGAAGGCCATTTGAACAAATTATTAATATCAGGGGAAAGTAAAAGTATAAGATCTGATATAGGATGACTACCTCTTTAGAGGCCCTTCCCTATCCAAAGGATGGTCTATTTGATGTGGAGTCCTGATAATGGGGAGAATAGGAGAATATGAAGAGGGGATGGCTTGGGTTTAAAGAGTTCATTGAAGAATTATTCACTTTTATTGTTTGGAATAAGTAAATACAAAAATGAAGTGAAATATGCTGCTTGTGTCTAGTGCTAAGTGTATTTTGGTTAATAGTTGGCTAATACCTAAAGGTTATTTTAGCTTTACATACTATATAAAAATAGGTCTGTGATAATATTACCTCCATTTTCTGACTTCTGAGAGATATCAGGAATCTTCCACAATATTCTTTGCTGTTCAGCATTCCTAAAAATAAAACATGTAAATGACTTCGACATATACAACAGTTTGTGTTTGATGAATACCATATATTGCCTGAATAATGTCAATTATTAAAAATAAATTTTAAAGGTTTTACTATAATTTTAAAAATTATATGTTATAGATAGATAGATAAATTCTCTCCCTTACCTTTCCTTATTATAACTAGCCACAACACTGACAGATGAACATTTAGAGGATGTTGAAGAATTTAAAAAGTTTGGAACATGTCTATCTACTCAAACAGTAGATGGAAAGTGTTAGTAAATTAATTCAAATAATTTAAATTGAAATTGTGTCATATGTCTGACATTTATTTGTTAAAAATATTCTACTGTTTACCTCTGGCAATCATATATGAAAACTAGAGTGATCTCTCTGGGAGAACAAATTCTTTTTAACAGAGGCTACTGGCACTCTGTATCTATTCAGTATCTACTGCCATATCTTCTTTAGTGTGCCCTTTTATAGTCCAGAGGCTAGAAAACATTATAATACTATATTTCCCTGACTCCCTCTCAGTTAGAGCACCAGATGCAAATTAGGCTTCACCAACTACTTGAACTGCTTGAGATCTGGAAGATGGAAGGGAAATAGAGGCTATTGTCCTAAGTCTTTCTTGGCTGTCCTCTGCTGACCAGCAACCTAACTGAGAAGTATTCCAGTCCAGTCTGCAGTTTTGTGGGTGCTGACAAGCAGTTAAGGAGGTAACAGCAGGTGCTTTCTGATCCTTGGTTCATAGTTATGATGGCTGGTTCTTGAATTCAATGGTTCCACTGGCAGCCTTCTAATTTTTCTCCCTCTCAGTTGTAGCAGAGGTAGCAAGCAGCTCTCTTGGTGAGCTAGTTTTGCAGTGTTCTGTAAACATTCTCGTAGATCTTGCCTAAAGCTTGTTCCTCTGGCATTTCTACCATTCCGTAAGCCTCTAAATAATTTTCTGCTTAAAATAACTGCAGTGGTTTCTGTCTCCTGTCCTGAACCCTGATATCTAGGCCTGCTGTGATTTCCTCCTGTAGGAAACTCAAAAGTGAAGACGATTTTGATCTTTTTACACAGAAGAAGCCCTTTGGTGAAGAGAAGGGGGACTGATGACTCCTTACCAGACTGCAGGTGGGAGCACAGCCTGCAGCTTGGTTACTCCTCCATCTATGGGGACCAGAAACTGAACGTTGTTGAGGGCCACAGCGGTTGTCATTGCATCTGTATTGTATTTGTAATCTATGCGCAGGTCTGTGCTTGCAGGCTCACAGCGCCAATTCACTGCCAGGTTCAGAGGCGTGGACTGAATGCCCTGGGCAGACACCTTGCCAAAGGACACGAAAGAGAATATATAAGCATGGGCCATTACTCAGAAATAAAAACAAAAGCTATCTGCATAGGAATGATCTTAGATATCAAAATTTCATAGTGTCAATGCGGCTTACAAATGAACTTTCAATGAAAATCATTGGGAAGAGACATGTGAGAGAGCTGGGGCTTAAAGAAAAACTGCTATGGGTTAAAGACATAAAATTTAGTACTAAAATCTCTATGGTACTTTATAGTTTACAATGTAATTTACATCTGTTAGGGAGGTGGAATGGCACATTGGTTCATTGGTTAGGAGCTGAAGCTGTGGAGCTAGAGGTTTGAGTCCTGTTTTGTCATTTTATAAGTGCTCTTGGACAAGTCACAAAACCTTGCTGAACCGCAGTTATTTCCTCATCTGCCAAATGTGAATCATCATGATATGGTTACCATAGAGTTGTCAGGAAATTTGAAGGAGCTATTTTATGCAAAACACTCAGAACAGTGCCTAGACATAGTAAGTAATTAATGTTTTAATAAATGTTACCTAGTTTGCTATATGAGTTGAAATCAACTCAGTGGCAAAAGGTTTGGTTTTTGGTTTCAGATATTCTCAGAAGTCCCTGAGTGGTGTTAATGGGTAAACACTGGGCAGTTAATTTAAAGGTTGGTGACTCAAACCCACCCAAACGTGCCTCAGAAGAAAGGTCTGGCAATCTGCTTCAGAGTCATAGCCATGAAAACCCTACGGAGCACAGTTCTCCTCTGAAACATGTGGTGTTGCCATGAGTAGGAATTGACTTGATGGCAACTGGAAAACTAATATGTTATTATGTTTGCTCGTCACAACAAACCAGAGAGTTAGACAAAGGTGGTTATTACTACTACTTTGGAATTTGCCAAAGTAAGGACTTGAACCCAGGCTCCCTGGCTGGAAGTACTACATTCTACATCAACAAAAACTGATCTCATCTAAAGATCATAGTATCAGTTTGAATTCTGAGTGTCACAGTGAAAACTCAACATGTTATGATCTCTCAACTGTTAATTGTGAGGATAAATAGATCTCTAGGAGATTCTCCTTTCACAAGTCCATGCACACTGCAGGGGTCTCACGTGGGTGGTATTCATGCCCTTGGATTTTTACTCACGGGGTGTGAGTTTTGCTGATTTTGAAGAATATAAATAACTATCTATTGGTCTAGAAATGCCCGCACATATGGACACCATGGTAAGGGTCCTGAAGGCAGGCAGGTTGAATTCACAAGGTGGGAGGGGTTGCTATAGAAACAAGCCCAGAAATGGGCTCTTTTGTGAAAAGATGAAAATGGGTTTTGATGACAATTTTAATTAGATAACCATTACAGTAGTTTTCAAACTTTAAATATTTTTAGCAGCACCATCTTTTCTGAAAATGAACTTTTATTTAGAAATTCATTATCTAAAATAGAACAAAAGCAGTGCAGAACCCTCCTTTTTCTTCAGTCTATCTTTAGCAAAAAAAAAAAAAAAAAACCCACCTAAACTCACTGCTTTCAAGTCAGTTCCTACTCATAGCAACCCCCATTAAGTTTCCAAGGCTGTAAATCTTTACAGAGACCAGCTGGTGGGTTTGAACCACCGACCTTTGGTTAGCAGCCAAATACTTTAACCACTATACCATCAGAGCTCCTTCTATCCTCAAGCAGTAGTTTTTAAATTGATAGTAAT